>NC_081559.1:76097772-76182047 GCF_022355385.1 Mustela nigripes
CCTGAGACTAAGCGGAACGCCCAAAGAGGAAGTAAACAGCATTGGTTGCTAGCGCAGTTGTTCGTTTAGGTGCACAGCCTGATTCGCTCCCTCCTGTACCCTGCTCGCTGATTGGTCATGTAAGCGTATATAAGTGTGTAGACTTGTGGAAATAAAGAGAGAGAAGAGAGAGAAGATGCATCCGAACCAGGGCGTCTTGTCGTCCTTGCGGGGCGAGGGCGATATGTAGTCAGAATTATCAATCAGATACTTTGTAATTTGTATTTTTTTCTGTCATCCTTAGGAAATTTTTCCTTAACTGGAACTTTAAAATAAATTCTATTTTTTGTTTTAATTCTAAAGTTTTCACTTTCACTTCTAAGTAATTAATCCTTTGGAACTGATTTTTTTTTTAAGATTTTATTTATTTATTTGACAGAGAGAGTGAGAGAATAGACGCAGGGTGAGCAGCAGAAGGAGAGAGAAAAGCAGGCTCCCTGCTCAGCAGGGGGCCTGATGTGGGACTTGATCCCAGGACCCTGGGATCATGACCTGACCCAAAGACAGACACGTCGCCGACAAAGCCACCCAGGTGCCCCTGGAATTGATTTTTAAGTATGATGAAAGGAAGGGATGAATTTTTAAATCTCTACAGAGACCTCTAACTAATTGTTCCACTTTGTTCTAGAGCTTTATATCTTTTTGATATTATAAGGAAAGATATTATCGGGTTAGAATCCAAAAGAAATATTATAGGGTTAGATATGATATTATAGGGTTAGAAACCAAAAGAAATCTGATTTATAGGAATTCAGCTCTTTCAATGCTAGGGAAATTTTGGAATAAGAGAAGCTGGGTAAAGGAAATAAAATGTCTTTATTGAATCCTTTCCCCACTGACCTGTACTGCCAACTTGTTCATAAATCAGCTGTCTTTATATGTATCAGTCTGTTTCTGGGTATTCTAAAATCTTGTACCCATTTACATTAAAAAATAATATCGACCACTAATTGTATAATATGTAGTGTTCTATACTCTGATGACACAGCAGTGAACAGCAGTAAGAAATCCCTGATTTTGTGTAGTTTATATTACAGTGGGGAGACAGAAGATAAAGGGATACACAGTAAAATATATAGTATGTCAAAACGTTCTAAGTTGTGATGGATAACTCTTTACTGAAAAAGGGAAATCAGAAGAGTGGTGGGGTGGGGAGAGAAGACATTGTGATTTCATGTAAGAGTCCTCACTACTAAGATAGCATTTGAACAGAAACCTAAAGGAGGTGAGGTAGAGGAGTGAGCTCTGTTGATACCCATTATACCAATGATAGGGCATGAGCTGTTGACCTATTTGTCTATTCCTGCGTGAACCTTACATTGTCTCAATTTCTGTGGCTTTATAAGAAATCTTAATGCTTACCCCGAGTCTTCTGTCTGTGAGTGTCTCTGGCACTGAGCTTCTTCTGTTCTTGACTAGCCAATAATATGACATTGTATGTATATACTACATCTTTGGATCCATTCATCTGCTGATGAGCATTTGCATTATTTCCACCTTTTGCCCATTGTAAGTAATGCTGCTATGAACATTGGTTCATGAATCTCAGTCCTTGCTTTCAGTTCTCTTGGGTATATACCTAGGAGTAGAATGCTGAGTCATATGGTAATTCTAGGTTTAACTTTCTGAGGAACTACCAAACTGTTTCCCGAAGCAGCTCAACTATTTTTCATTATCACTGGCAACACAAGAAGGTTCCAATTTCTCCACATGCTCACCAACACTTGTTATTTTACGTTTTTGCTGTTGATGTTGTTTGATAATTGCCTTCTAAATGGATGTGAAGTGATATTTCACTGTGGTTTTGCTTTGCATTTCCCGTGACTAATGATGGTGAACATCTTTTTTATGGGCTTATTGCTCGTTAGTACATCTTGTTTGGAGAAATGGATGTTGAAGTCTTTTGCCCACTTTTTAAAAATAGGGTTGATTTTTTTTTGTTATTGTTATTGAACACTGGGTTCCTTATATATTTTGGATATTAATCCCTTATCAGATACATGATTTATAAATATTTTGCCTATTCTATGGATTGTCTTTTTACTCCTGAAATAGTGTCGTTTGATGTACAGAAGTTTTTAATTTGATGCAGTCTAATTTACAAGCCATATTACTTGATATAATAAATCCAATGCCATAAAGATTTTCTCCTGTTTTCTTCTAAGAGTTTTATTTTTTTAGTTCTAATGTTTAGATCTTTGATTCATTTTGTGTTCATTTTTGTACCTGGTGTAAGGTATAAATGATATTTTTTTTAAAGAAAGCATTTTCTAATTCTTGATAGTATATAAGTACAAAACCAACATTTAAAAAATTTTCCCATATTGCATATGGAAAGTACAAAATCATAAATATACAGCTTAACAAATTTTTACAAAGCGACCATATCTGCATAATCAACACCCAGGTCAAGAAACAGGCCATTTACCAAGCATTCCAGAAGCCCCCACAACCCTGTACTCTCTCACAAACACTACTCCCTCCAAGAGTAACCAATATCCTGATTTTTTTATTTGATACATATATATATATATAGTGAAAGGATTCCAATATCCTCGTTTCTAATATCACACATTATATTTGCTAGTTTGGAAAGTTACAAAAATGAAATCATATTATTGTTTTCTATTTTTATGTTAAAAGGAAGTATACTGCTTACATACTAAATAAAAGTTTGATTTTGAAGACATTCAGTTCTTTCAAGGCCAAGCAAATCTATACGGAAGCAAAAGAAGATGGGAAAAGATTTCACGGACAGATAGATCTATGCCTGAGTCTCTCACCTTACTTTTCTTGCAATCTCCTGATGCCCCCTACACTCTTGCTATTCTGAACTGCTAAGTCTCTCTGCTTCTGTGCCTTTCTATAGATTACTCCACCTCTGCCACCTAATTTAAACACATAGTCCAACTCTGGCTGCAGCCTCATCTCATTCAGGAAGCCATTCCTAGGGGAGGTGCCCATCCTTTGTGCTCTATGATCCCATTTTAGTCATTGCTCTGGTCTCTATTGTAAATGCCTGTCAACTTCTGTATCTCCCCGCCTATAAATTAGCAACTTGAGGCAAGGACTATGTATTCTTTATCATGGTACTGTGGACATCCAATTTATATTTGTTGGACAGATGAACTTTAAATCTTCGACTTTTTATACATCCAGGGTCTTACTGTGATGACTGCCCATTGCCAAGTTAAGTGGTGTCTTAAAGCCTGGGGTTCCTATGTACTTAGTGCTCTCGGGAGTTGTCCTCTTTCTGTGCTGGTCTCACTGGTACCTCTGTAGTTGCCATTCTTTGTAGCATTTAGTATTTCTACCAACTTCTGATTAAATTACCATAGACTGCCCCCACCCTGTGCTTAGAAATCTAAGGGTTAAAATAAGAAGGAATTCTTGAATTCAGAAATGAGTGCTTCTGGCAATGTCCCTGCCTCTCTGAGACTCTGAAACCTATTTCAGGTAGATGTATGGGATGGAAAGCCTGTTCCTTAATTAGGGAAACTTTTCATGAGTTATAGGTGCTCTTATATTTTATTGCTGATAAATTGAGAATGTCCCAAATTTCATTCTTGTGCATTATAGAATGAGTATGATAGGTCCTTTCTTTGTTTTGTTTTTTTTTTTTTTAAGATTTTATTTATTTATTTGACAGAGAGACAGAGATCACAAGTAGGCAGAGAGGCAGGCAGAGAGAGTGGAAGGGAAGCAGGCTCCCTGCTGAGCAGAGAGCCCGATGCGGGGCTTGATCCCAGGATCCTGAGATCATAACCTGAGCCAAAGGCAGAGGCTTTAACCCACTGAGCCACCCAGGTGCTCCTAGAGTGAGTATGATATAATAGCTTTTTTTTCCCTGCCACATTACAGGGTAGACTTTGGAGCCTCATTCTTAGCATTTCTGCCTTATAAAGAGCATAAAAACTATACTCCTTATTCCAAAAGATGAAACCTTTTTTTTTGCTTGTCTTGCCAGGCAACTAGTAGTATAGTTTGTATAATTTTTCACCATTTCTGCCTAATCCAAAGCATCTACATGCCTTCTTTTGTCTCCTTATTACTGCTGCAATGCTATTCCACCAGGATGTTGCAACTCTTGATTTTTCTTGCTTCACTAAAGTGTGTGATTTGGTGGAACTGTATCAGCAATGACATCACCACCACATTCACTTTGGTGGTTGGCATCTTAGATTATCAATGGAAGCATTGTGAAAAACCATGCAGGATCAAGGTCCGTTTTGTTCAGAAAGTTTGTATAGCACTTGGGTGGAGAATTCCCAGAGACCATGCTTAACAGCATGTAAAGAAGCTCAAATATTATGTTCTTAAGTTCAGGACTATTATTAAACACCCAGCCTCATTTCTCTTCGGGGGTTGGGGTTGAGAAGAAATTGACACCAAAACAAAGATAAAGGATAGAATACATTCTCTTTAATGATGTGTTACATCAGATAAAGGTATCTGAGAACTAATAGTTCTCAATCTTGGCAGGCCACTGAGTTTCAAATACACCTATTGAAATGATAGGAATGAAACATCCCTCAAAGCCTTGGTAGGTGATTTGATGCAGTGAAATGCACATGTTTCTCTTACAGATGTGCAAAGATTAAGATGAACATAAAACTTACTGAGGAGATTAGCTTCAGAAATTGACTAGGGATCATAACTCTTTAAAACTTCAGAGGTATCTTTTAGCCTCAATCTTGACAAATCCATCCTTTTGTATCTTTATTAAATCTACCAGACAATGGAATGGATTATGGATGGAAAAGGAGTTACCTAAATGTTTACGTATGGAAACTGACACAGGACCCACCTGCTCTGAAATACTCCTTCATTACCTGCAGAGGAGGGCCTGGAACTTCCAGCCTTTGAGACTAAGATTCCTCCAAGGAACCAAAGGGTTCCTCCAAGTGGTTTCCACTAGAGCATTAAGAGAAAAAATAAGAGGGCGTCAGGTCTAGCTCTCTCATATCAAAATTTTAATAATCAACACATCAATGTATTGGCTTTGGTTTGGGATGGTTTTAGTTTTTAGTCTAATTCATTGGCATCACTTGTCATTTTGGAAACCAGAGAAAAATACATGTAACAGAACAGTTAAGATTGAGTTCTTTCACTGCTTAGAAGTTTGTTCCACTTCTCTTTGGGATAGCACTGACACTGAAAGCAGTCTTGTAGGAGAAAGAAATGCGGCACTCCAGATGCACCCGTGGCACAGAGCAGGTGAGGACATTGTTGCTGGGAAGGAAATGTAGAAGGCAACGGAAATCAACACTGTAATAATTGGGAGAAAAGAATCTGAAGAGAGAGCACAATCCTTGGACTGAGCTGTGGGACCTCAGGCATAATGCTAACCTTGGCGTTTTTCACTAAAATGGCTTCTATGTCCCACCAACTTTAAGGTGAAATCATTTCTTTCTTTCTTTCTTTCTTTCTTTCTTTCTTTCTTTCTTTCTTTCTTTCTTCCTTCCTTCCTTCCTTCCTTCCTTCCTTCCTTCCTTCCTTTCTCTCTCTCTCTTTCTTTCTTCTTTCTTTTTTAGAGAGAGTGTGTATATGAGGAGGGGGAGAGGCAGAGGAAGAGGGAGAGAGAATCCTACACAGGCTTTGTGCTCAGTGAGGAGACCAACACTGGGTTGGATCTCACAACCCTGAGATCACGACCTGAGCTGAAATTAAGAGTCAAAGGGTTAACCAACTGAGACACGCAGGTGCCCCTAAGGTGAAGTCTCATAAGCCCCTTAGTATGCTGAAGGAGTTGTGGGAATAGTGATGTTCATCATTTTTCTGAGGAGGCTTTTTGATGACACTGCCTCAGGCATTTGGAAAACAAATGTTTTAATTTAGGATTTAAGCTTTAATCAAACTTTTGGAATATTCACCAAAATTATAGCTACTTTTCCTATCTCTACGTTGACTCAAAGGTCTTGATCAAACTTGCAAGCCAGCTACGGAGGTGTGTTGTACTGAATTCAAATGCTGAGTTAAATTGCTAAGTCTACAAAGGGGGTTCTGGAACTCTCTGAAGCCTTAACATATCTCTGGGTGGACTGATCCTTTTGCATAGGCTTCCCAGGCAGGAAAATGTGTGAAGCCAGAAATGGGGTGTTGCCATCTGAGCTCTTTATCTTGCTTTGCCTCCTTTCTAAATATAGTCCTAATCTATTGAGCATAGCATAGCTCATGTTTCATTTCAAGGGGTTGCTTTTTCCTGAGAGGGAGATCAGTCTTCCCCGGCCCCCATCCCCAACCCCACCCTGCCACCAGCACAAGTTATAAATCCAGTTTTTCTTGTTATACTTTGCAAATTTTATTTTAACCTTTTAAAAATGAATTTCACAGTAGTCTCAATTAAATACATATAAGGAAAACAACACATCTAAGTCTGTGACTCCTAATTAGGTAACTCATAATCTTCCTTCTTTCAAATAAACATAGTCCCAATTTATTCTAGCTCTTCTGAGAGAAGCTACTAAATAAATCCAAGAAAGCTTAAAGTGCCTTAGCATATCCATTTTATGCAGGGTTTGTAAAGGAGCTTTCAGCACTCCTGATAGTCTTTTTGATCTGTACTATCAAATCAACCTCCCCCTAACAAAAAATCCAAAAAGCTATAGTGAATTCATTCAGGGCAGGTGTGGGTGAGCAGCCAGAAACTCAACACTTGTGGTTCAAAAATACATGTCAAATTCAACCATTTCAAAGGGGGTAATCGCAATTAATAAATGAAAATTTCTGAAATCTAATAAACATATATATCACTTAAAATAGCAACTAGTGTTAGTAACCTGCTAAATTCCTAATTCAGCTTTTCTGTGTATCCATGACCCTTTTTGTTTAACAAAATGGGATATGGAGAAGGACAAAGAAGTGAAAAATCAGGACCCCAATTAACTTCCTAAATACTGACTCTGTGTTTTTCTTTAAACATCTACAGAAGGCTCTATATGCTAGATTTAAAATTGATGATCAAAAAATACAAGGCACTGTGAGTTCCTCCTCCAGCCTGAACGCACATGTACATAAGAGAAAAAAGTCATCAGAGACCACACACGAAGATGTACTTACCTGTTGGGTGTGCCAACCATGAAACTGCTGTCACCTGTGACTCCTGTAATTTAGGGGTCATGCCTTGGATTCACTACATTGCTGTACAGGTCGTTTTGCAATCATCCCTACATGACAGAATGGATACCCTTCTTAAGAGAATGTAGCCCAACAACCCAGCAGACATGACTCTCAGAGGCAGAAGATGAAGCATGCGGCATTCTGGAAGATAAGACAGGCCAGAGGACTTCTACAGAGTGATAATGATGATAAGGTCAACTACACACCTCAGCCTTGATGATCTGTCCTTTCACTCTTGAAATCTGAAGTTACATTTTCACTCCATAACTCTGGGCTCACTATAGCTTACATCTCCAGAGAGATGCAGGAAATGAAAAACAGGGTTCCCTGTGTTCTCAGAGCCGATAAGGTGGCTCTGAAAAAAAGGTAACTTATCATTTGAGCCTGAGAACAGCATGGAGGTTGGTCAAAGAAAGTTAATTTAATATGCTCTACCAGTCATAGCCTATCCAATCCTTTTTTCAGTGATTTTCATTGCCAGTTGGTAAAACCTTACAGGGGAATTTGTTGCCTAAGTTTACAATGTTATGCCTCTTTTAGTTTTATTAAGACTATTCCCTTCAGGCAGCAAGAAAGACTCACAAATTCTCCAATTCTAGGACAGAATAAACAAGCCTATTTCAATCTGTTGTTGTCCTGCATTATTTCAGAGACTTCAACAGTCTCGCCTTTAAGTTCATATTTTTGTTCCACCCAGCCCCCTTGAAAGTCCCCTACTCCACTGAGAGGTGAATTCACCCCTCTTGGGCTCCTCTTTGGCTGGGTGTCACGCCAGTGACAATTTAATCAGTCAAATCATCTCAATGCATGCAAAACATGAAGTACATATAATGCAGCTTTCTTAAAAAGCGCTACAGGTCTCGCTCGTGAGAGGAGGGTGTGGAGAGTGGAACAGGAGGGAAATGGAAAGTAAAACCTGAGAAGGAGAAGTGAAGCAGGAACCTGGAATGGAGACCGGGAACACAGACCTGGCGAGAGCGGCATGCAGGGACAGGTGTGGCAGAGGAAGGTGCAGGACCTCAAAAACCAGGGAAGTGTGGAGACAGAGGACCAAGCTCTGTTCTTGATGGCTGTGGGGGAAAGGAGAGAAAAAAAACCCAAATATTTTCAGTTGTATTTCTCTCACGTGCTGAGCGTATGTTGCTTGGTAGTAATTCTGTCCTATTTTAGGGGTGTTCAGATGTATGTGTCACCCAAATGTGTCTCAGAACTTCCTGGATCAAGAGGAAAACTACAGCCCCCTCACATGACAGACTCTTGCTCTGAACTTCCACTGGAGTTTCAATGAGGGTGGGGGAGGATATGTATAGGTGTGTGTATATGCATGAGGGATATCCAGTATCCTCCAATGATATATTTGGTGCACTGGGTCTGGACATTAATAGGTTATATTTGCTGAGCCCAACGGAGCTAGGTTCTAAGTTTCCCTCTTCACAGAGATGATCTTACCCAATCTTCAGATCCTAAGAAAGATATAGACATTTACAGACCTCCATTCCATAGGCCAGTAAACTGAGGCTTAGGAAGTGCCATAATATTTCCCAGCTGGTAAGTTCTGGAGCCAGATTCCTGTATATCGAAATGCAGACTCAATGAAAAGTATATATTCGACTGATTTCTGTCTCTGCCCTAGTACAGCATCAAGATGTAAGTTAACAAATGTTTGACAATTTTGTAATCAAATTGGCCATCTGTTCATTGTTAGAAAGGGTTTCAGATTCTTTTTAATTACTTAGTGACCATGTTTCCTGACACATTAACATCTTAATAAAGCCAGTGATTTCCTGACCCTTCTTAAGCAGAGTGTGCACTGTCTTCTTTTAGAAGTCCTTGGAGAATCAAAGAAACAGTGTCATCTCTAACAAGGGCCTCTGTCTAAAAGGGCCAATTGAGATCCATACTTACAAGCCTGGTTTATTGAATTCCTCCTTTAATAACATCTCTAATGTCATCATCTAAGGACAATTGAAAACTCCATTCTTCATTGTAGGACAGTCTTTTTTCTCACTCTGGTTCATGTGGCCTGACTGGGCATAGTGCTCCCATTGAATTCAAGAGAGGTTTAATGCTTAGATCATTCTGAAAAGTGCAGAGTAAGATTAAGAGCTGAACATGATTCAATAGGCAGGAAGTGTTTGAATCTGAATTGGAAAAGTCTGCCATATTCTCTCACACTCAAACCTATGCATAGCACTTACATACTGAAAAAAATCCTGTGGGTGTTTTACATCTACGATGGTAATAGTATGTTTAATCTTTGCAAAGGAAAAAGAGAGAGGGGATTTTTAAATCCCCCAAATTTTGACCTTAACAGACTACTTAGATTACAGTGCCATTGGGAGGGCCTTATGCTAAGTGAAGTAAGCCAGCCACAGACAACAAACACTGCATGGTATCACTACTTTGTGGAATTTCTGAAAAGCCAAACTCACCTCAACAAAGAGTAAAAACAGTCCCAGTTGCCAGGGGGCTGCGGGGAGTGCAGACAGGGGGTGGGGAAAAGAAGGAAAGATTGATAAAAGAGTAGAAACTTGCAGCTATAAGATGTATAAGTTCTGAGGATCTAACGTGAAACATAGTTACCATAGTTGATAACACGGCATCGTATAACTGAAATTCGCTAAGAACTTAAATGCTCTGACACATGCAAAAAAGATAAATATGTGAGGTGACAGATGTGGTCATGAGATGGAGGATCCTTTCACAATGTTTATCATCATGTATCAAATCACCCCGATATGCACTTAACTATCTTACATTTTATTTTTTGATTAAACTGCAATAAAGCTGGGGGGAGAAAAAGCACCACCACTATGTTAAAGTTGAACTTTTTGCATCTGAACTTTTCCCTTTGGTCTGAAAACAGTATGATTTCATGGTATGGACACTGGGTTGAGCAACAGCGGATCAGGGTGTTAATCCCCACAAAATAGATTGTGGTCCCAATCCATTGTGAACTTTTCTTCTCTGGACCCAATTCTGTTCATCTGCAGTACCACCGTACTCATTCATTCACTCAATCAACACAAATTTATTAAATGCTTATTATGAACCAAACCCTGGATGTTGGGATATCAAGAACTTAAGAGAGAGTTCACTGCCATCCAGAAACATACAGTTTAGTCAGGGGGAGAAAACTTAAGTGATTGTAAGTCTGTAATTCTAGGCGACAAGTGCAGAGATGGAAACATACGCAATGCTCTGTAGCAAGACTAGGAAAGAAATCTAGCCTAAGTGTGGGTGGGTGAGAATGTGCGAGCAAAGTGCTCCAGAGGAGATGAGTGAGAACCAACAGAAATCCTGGAAGACTGAGAACAAGTCCTCTAGATAAAGAGAGGTGGGAAGGAACAGGTAGGAAAGAAGGGATAAGGGTATTTCAGGAGGAACAATGTAAAGACTGGGAATGAGAAGACTGTAGTATCATACAGAACTGCAAGGAGTTCAGAAAGCCTGGAACTTTGTGGGTGTGCAAGTTGTGAAGGTACGGATTGTGTGTGCATGTGGCCTGGCAGGTGGAGGTGACAGTGGAGTGGATCAAGGGAAAGGGGGAGAGAGGAACTACAGAACAAATTAGGGACCAGTGGATGGAGAATCTTGAACATGAATATCCTGATCCAACAGCAGTGGGGAACAAGGAAAAGGTTTTAAGGAGGGGGCTGACATAATTACATGACTATTTTTAAAGAACATTCTGGAGACAGTGTGGAGAATAATTTATGGGAAGCAAACCCTTGAGCAGGTTTGATAGGAGGCTATTACACTGATCTAAGCCTGTGGGCAATAGAATCACCCAAAGGGCTTATTAAAATAGGCAATGTGGGGCTCCAGCCCCAGCGTTTCTCAATTAGAATGCACTGAGAATGTGCATTTCTGACAAGTTCCTAAGTGATGTTGATGCTGCTTGTCCAAAGACCACACTTGGAGAACCAGTGCCTGAGGCAATATTCATTGCTAATTGTAAAAATCTGGGATTCTTCTTTATAAAAAAGCAGGGTTTTTTTTTTTTTTTCCATGACTATAGATTTTTGCAACACACTCATTGTATTCAAAAGCACTTTTCATGAGATGAATACGGGCCTACTGATAAATCAAATTCATCATCTTTGTCCTAGACCATTCTTATTTGTTTCCATTTTGTTTCTTCTATTTTCTCAAGTTGAATTTTATTTGATATACCAGAGAAAAGTCCCATGGTACATCCAGTAATTTGCAACAGGATTAAAAGGCTGAAATGCCACTGCAGTTGACTAAATCCTTTGTCTGTCTGAAATACAATAGACCAATTGAAGGCTATAATATTTGGGCTGAGATTTTAGAAATGAAACCTTGTAGAAGAAAAACAGTCTTATCTGCGTTACATGGTTTGAAAAACCCACTCCTCCTATTTTAAAGCCAGGGAGAGAAAAGGTTATAACTGCAAACTGCATACACACTCATAATCACAAATTCCTTTTCTTATCAAGTATCTAGGAAAAAAACACTATACCAAAGAGAAACAATGTCTCTTCAGAAAAAAAAAGAAAAAGGAACTCTGTTATTTCAGAACAAGGCCTGCATGTCCCTAAGTCTCAGTATAATTGAAACAAATAAGTTCTGTGTTAAATTTTTTCATCTGAAGGACAATGAGTTCGTCAAGCCACGAGGCCGTTTCTGCTTAATGGTGGACTATTCTTTCTGCGGAAATAGTTCGGCCGCACAGAGTCTGTTACTGTTGAAACGCATACCCATCTCATAAGAAAGATACGGTCTAAACAGCCTACAGATGATTTACCAACACCATTCTATGTGAATTCTCTTTCTTTTATCAATGTAATACCTGAGATGCAATATCACTAATTCTTTTATTTCTCAGTATCAGCTGTTTTTTTTCCCCCCAGAAAGTCTCGTCTCATTATGTTTGTCCAGATTGTCCCACTTTCAGTTGATTAATATCACAGTTCCGTTGAAAATGCAAGGATGACTTTATATTACTGAAAAATGGTAATCACCTGAATCTTAATAGAAGGCTTAACGCAGCCAGAATAAGCAATGAAAGGGACTAATGATGCTGGTTCCATCAATCCAGGCATTCTCTCTTCGCTAAGTAACTCTGGTGGTGAACTCACAATTGGTTTCACTAGAAAGGATTACAGCACCCCAAGCAGTAGGCCATAATTATAATTACAGGTGTGGCGCAGACTGCAGGAGCAGATGAGCTCATAAGGAACAAAGATTTGCTCTGCTGGATAGTTTATCTTCAGGAAAGAACAAAGAACAGCAGCATAAATGGGTTACCATGTAAACAAATTGAGCAATCACTAACAGACAACAGAGTGTGTGTTCCTCAGCCAACACATACACCACTCTGCTACGGTGAACCTCTCTCCCCTGCCTCCATCCATTCCCTGGTGGAGGTGAGTTTTGCTTCTCTGTACTCTCTTGACCTCCAGTTGGTGGGCACGGACCCACTAGGAAACAGTAATGAAGCTTTGTTCCCCTTGTCTTTCACCGCCTGCCCTGACTCCAGTCTATTTTGTAACTCCGGCAAGAGGACAACACAGCCATGACCTTGAAAGAGAATGTTAAGGCTTCCTTCTGAATCAACTGGGAGGACAGTAAAGGAAACCTTTCTTTAGGAATCGGATATTAAAGTGATAGGCACACATTTTATTTGTCTTTACAAAGTCCTCCTTTGGTCCAACAGGAATTAAGTTGAGTTTTAGGCTAAAGGCTTTCCCTCTTGACTTCCAGATTTATATGAAAACAATTTACAGGGCTAGTAGCCAAGTCTGGACTGGCAAAGTGAATCAGAAGAGTACTGCAATTACGCAAAGGATCAAAAAGAAGAAAAAAAAAAAAAAAGAAAAAGAAGCGCTACCACAATACCTTGTTTGCCTAATGTGGGTAAGGCAGTTTCCCCCTCTTTCCCCCTGTTTGGCTGTGCACTCAAAGATTGGTGTCTGGAGTGAAGAACAATGTTGAGGGCCCTCAGGGATTAGGGTCTCAGTGTGTCCTTTCAGAAGATCATGGAGTGGATTAGAAGCTTTTTTCAGGCAAGCAAGGATTTAACCTGGTATTTATAAGCTGACATACTGGCAAGTTTGCAGGGAGAAAGACTATCAAGGAAACTGTGAAAGAATGACACTTTCTCATACTATGCGTCAAAATAAAAATTTGAACAATTAAAAAAAATGACCGTTTCCTAAGATTCTTCTTTCCTCAACTATTATTATTGCCTATGAATCAAAATCGTAAATCAAACAACTTCAAGTCAGAAATCTGGCTTCGGACAAGTAGCTTCCTAACCTGGAGGGTGACAGCTGATAAAAGGGTGGGATTGGGAGGTAGGGGGTGTCCTTTGTTCAAGTAATGGAAGAGCTTAAGAAAATGATGGGCGGCTCTCCCTTAGGAAGCAGGGTCTGGGGGTGTCCGGAAAATTGGCATAGAGGTAGGCATATGAAAGTCTCTTTCTAGGTCTCCGGTGGCTAAAACTGCATCCCCTGTACTACTTCGCGGACATCGCTTCGGCAACTTGAGACTTGGAGGGCAGAGGAGAAAGTTCAGTGTGTACCGACTGTGGCTGATCAAAAGGGGAAAGCTAGCAGAGCACGGCCTTGCCATTGTAAGGAAAAGAATCACAGCATTATCCCCTCCAGCCAGAGGGACAAAGGCGAATTAGAAAGCCAGGCCCCCTGAAAGCTATTAAAGCTCAGCGTCCCTGACAGGCAAGCTCCCTTCTGTAGTGACCTCCGCCGTTTCCCAGCACCAGCCGCCCGGCTGGCCGGTTCGGGCGTGCTCAGGGCGGTGCAGAAGCAGGACCCGAGGAGGCGGGGCTCGGCCGGGAAAGCCGTCCCCAGGCCGGGGCCGACGTGCGGGTCACGTGGGGGCGGCGAGCCCGGCAACCGCGGGACACGCGCGTCGCGTCTCCGGGGAAAGCCAGACGCCAGGTTCGGTTTCCCAGCCCCCGACCGCGTGGGAGGACAGGCCTGGGACAGGCTCCGGCACTTTGAAACCTTGATCCGTCCTCGTTGTTTGCTTGACTCCAAGTTTCTGTGAAGAGGAGGCGTCGTGGGGACTGCCCTGCAGGGGCGCCACCCGGGGTGCGGGGCCGAGCGGGTGCCAGGGTGCAGAGGCGCGGGGGCTGGGGGGTGGGGCCCTGCAGAGGAGGGTCCCCCCAGGAACGCCGGGGCCGCCGCGTGGCACACGGAGCCTTGACGCAGGGTAGGAAGTCAGATGGGGAGTCTGGCGTTCGGGTAGGGCAGCAAATGGTTCGTGAAAATATTCCGCAAGAAGTCATGCCTGAGGGGGGCTTTTGCTGGCAGACATTGATTGGAAATGAATGAACAGGATGTGCTTCTGAAAGGCTCACGACCGTACTGCCCAGCATAAGGGCTGCCTTTAATTTGTCCGCCAGCACTAAAGGCCATCGCGAGGGCGATTTCACGTGCTGTGTGCATTTCAAGGGCTTTGTTGACAATGAGCCACGGAGGCCAAGGTGGGGGAGAATCGTTGTGATTTTTCCAGAGACGTGCGCTCTCACAAGTATGCATGTGAGGAGAGCAGCCATTTGGGAGGCGAAGGCCTAGCATTTTCCTTGATCTCTAGGGAAGGGCAGGCTACCTTTTAGCATCAGGGTGAAAGGAAGAGTTCCTTTACAAGGCTGTTAAGGTCCGGCCCTCTTCTGAGATTCCCCTGAGGTTCAGGATTTATCTAGACCTTTCGTGAGGACTTATTTCTTAGCATTTTTAATCTTATTTTTCCTTTTGTTCTTTGTACTTCCTCTTCACTGGCTTCTGCCCCCTATCACTTCACATCCAAGGTGAGACTAAAATAACAGTTAAGGAAGTTACAAAACACAGTACAGTACTTCTAAAAAACCACATTGGTCCTCTCATCTACAATAATGAAGGAGCACCTGCTATGTGCTCATTAAACACGGCAC
Source organism: Mustela nigripes (assembly GCF_022355385.1). Taxonomy (NCBI): domain Eukaryota; kingdom Metazoa; phylum Chordata; class Mammalia; order Carnivora; family Mustelidae; genus Mustela; species Mustela nigripes. Next base: position 76,112,852 of record NC_081559.1, read on the forward strand.
CATAAACATAAAATGAAATCTCATCTATTAAGTGACTTTAGTTACTGGCTATGGTTAAACTGCCAAGTGTTCTCTCAATTCTTACAACTCTGAGGTCGGATACTATTATTATCCCATTTTAGAGAGGAGGAAATGGAAGTAGGAAGAATTAAGGCCATAGATAATAAGGGGGGGGGGAAGGGAGTTAATATTTGAATCTAGCCAGGTGTATGTATTTGAGTGTTATGACTTAAAGTGTTGTCCCTTCCAAAGGCTTTCATAGGTTTTAATTTTGTTCATTTTTTTCTCAAACTCAACCCATTTTTCATCTCTTTCCCTTAATTAAAAAAAAAAAGCTAAGATTTACCACAAAATATTTTAAAACAGAGTTAGTCATAGTCTTCCAATCATAGCTAATACTACTATCAGAGCTTGTGTGAATAATTTTACGCACCTTTTGGTGTGACATAAAATATGTCATAATTATACTATTTATATAATCATGTTGTCCAAGATACTGGATCTGCTACCTAAGGGAACAGTCTGCATCTGACACTAAACTTTCAGAGGAAGCAACAATATCACACTTGGCGAATGAGTCACAATTTAATGGGGAAGGTCAAGAATGAAAGTGTTTTTGTTTTGCCTTTATAACTAATTCCTCTCCTGCTATTTCAGATGAAGCCAGGCCCACCCAAAAGAAGAAAGAAGAGAAGGCTCTTAGAAATGGGCCGTATGTTTTATGTCCATAAAGATCTATCATGACAATTTTTCAAATGGTTATCTAGTTGATCTCTAAGTGGTTTAGCAGAGGGAAAAGACATAAATATCTGTAATCAGGAGATAAAATTAAGAGCTAATAAAGTTGATAACTTGAGTTAAGTTCTATGAGAAGGCAAAAAGCAGCTTCCCCTCTACTATTCATTTCTAGGCAGCAACATAAAAATACCTTCCTACCTGGTTTTTGAAACCAGTAGGTTTTCTTACCCCTCTAAATAGAGTGAAGTTTTTGTGCTCAAAATCAAAGTCTCTTATTTCAAACAGACAATTAGGAGGTTGGTGCAGGCATCCTATTTCTTCAAGCCATCAACAGGCCTCTTGTATTAAAAACTGCTTTTACACAAGTATTAAATAGAGTGTTGAAGGGAACAACTGAAAATATCAGCTTTTATTCTCGCAGCTCCTTTTGTGTTTCAATGTGGAAGAATATAGTAATATTTCTCAAATAATAAATTCTTTAAAAAGAAATCTACAGTGTTGTATCTATGCTGGTCTCTACTAATAGGCATAGGTGGTTGACAGCGAAAGGCCACCATGAGACAGACACATCCAAACAAGTGCTCAGACTTTTGCTGCTCCCTAATCCCATAGCATCTGTCATGTTTTATTGGCTCCTCATTGGTTAGTCATTACATGGTTTGGCACCATAGTGAAATTTCACATATTTAGAAATAATAATGTGAACAGAGACCAGAAGTTTCTTTCTTTTGTGTTATTCAATTTGCTCTGAGTGCTAAAGAAAAGCAACAACCATATATTCAGTCAATTACATATTCTCTCCTATACTTGTTCAATCTTTTGATATTATATAATGACTTAGATTTGAGGGCTTTGGGGTAGGAGGAGAGATGTCACTGAAATAATAGAATACAGATGGGCTAGTAGCTTAGAGAAGAGAAAGGACATGGGTGCTCACCAGAGTGGGAGTAGATAATGGATTAGAATGATTTGGCAAGTCTTTAACATGCCATAGCTAGGGGTGTGTGTGTGTGTGCACGTGCGCACGCCCATGTGCCGTATGGCCTATTAATTTTTAACACATAGGCTGTAGGCCCTGGTACATTTGTATAGGCAATGCATTTAGTACAATATAGTTTCTTAATAAAAGTTAGGAATCCCGGGGCGCCTGGGTGGCTCAGTGGGTTAAAGCCTCTACCTTCAGCTCAGGTCACGATCTCAGGGTTGGGCCTCTCTGCTCAGCAGGGGGCCTGCTTCCTCCTCTCTGCCTGCCTCTCTGCCTACTTGTGATCTCTGTCTGTCAAATAAATAAAATCTTAAAAAAAAAAAAGTTAGGAATCCCAAATTCAGATTTTTTTAAAAAATATAAAGTTGTTTTTTTCCAAGTAATCAGTTGAAGATTTAGTCTTTCCTCCACTTCAAAGAAAGGACCATCAAGAAAATATTCAACTCTTCTCTTACCTTCCCAAAGAAAACCTCTAAGAATAATGGTCCTTTGTTTTCTAATTCACTCTGACTTTAGGCAAGAGTGTATCTATCTCAATTTTATAATTTAAAAATGTTTTACTTTAACATCCACTATGTACCAAACAATGTAATTAGATTCTGGAAACCGAGAAAAATGTCTCCTGATTTCCAAAAACTTACTATTTCAGTATTGGAGAAGGTAGTTTGTTTCTAACATTCTTGATCATATGTAAAATTTAATCTTCAGTGTTACAAATGTTAGTTAAATCTTTTATTTTGGACATATTTTAAAGTTTTCTAGAAAAGGGATATGTGAGGTCTGAAGAAACCAGTGTTTCTGTTTCTTATTTTGTCAATATTTAGACAAATACAGTTTTTGTGTAATTATCTCTTGTTAGTTATTGTTTATTGATTTTTTTTCCCCTGGGCTATGAGCAAAACAAATGTGACTCCTTATGAAACTCAGTGTTTTAATAGCTGTGGTTTTTAACAAAGTAGCTCCAAGACTAAGCACAAGAAACTAGAGCATCCTCCCAGAACTTTGAAACGGTGAAGATTAAATCCCCAGGAATGGATGAGCTTTTGAAACCTTTAACAAGTGCCCAATATTTCATTGCACTCTTCTGGACCTCAGCTACCACTGTCAGCTATGAAAGTAGTGGCTCAGAACAGCAAGCAAGATGTAGCTCCCATCTCAACTTAGTCATATTACCAGAGGTTAGGAAGCAACTCGAATGTTTTTCAGGGGGTTCACCTGGAGGTTTTTCTCAGTCACCTTGACAGCTTTGAGTAAAGAGAATTTGTTGATTATATGTAGATTGTGATTTCCTAGAAATTCTGGTTAATTTCAGGTTATGTAGGACATCTGAACAGTAGTCGAGAGGACTTAGCGGGGGTCATGTTAGGAAGGAGGCCAGGCCAAATGGTGAAATTCCCTCTTAAAACTGGATAGTTTGGACAGGTAACAGAACTACAAGGAGGTCCCTTGGTGATATGTTGATACTCACAAGTATGCATTTAGCGTGTGTCTTCCCTGATTTAAATTCATCTTCACCACTCTGCCTAGAATCCTTAAATTTTAGAACTATCTTTCAAAAATAAAGCAGAGATCTGAGTGCTACCACTTAGTTCTAGAAACCACTAGGACAGCAACATTTCCAGCCTTATGTTATAGATTCTCTTGAGAATCATACTCTTTGCATTTTGTCACTGAATTTGTTATGGAATGATTTCTGAAGCCACAGCTGAGCATTATTGAGATTTTTCAAGTTTATGGATATTTTACTTTTTCCCCCAAAGAATTTAAGGCAGCTTATAAAAATATACCCAGTAAAGTTTTTCTACTTCAAGGCTATGTCCCAAAGCAGCAAAACTACATTTTATTTTCTGGGCTGATTTTGCATTGGTATTATCTTCATGGTTAATAATCAAAAGGAGTGTGCCACCTGAAACTGGGCAGAGCTACGGGTCTAGCCAAAGTCAGTACAACACACCCAGGGGTGTTGTCACAATGCCTTGGATTTCACCACCCCTGGGTGTTCACAGAGAAGGGATGACATTCAAAGGTATGCAGCCAAACAGTAATTGTTAGATGTCACCTTCTGCTGGGAAATAAGACAATTAAATAATTGCTTTCAGGCTACCATTGACAGAGACTATGGCCTCTCTCTGGAAAATAATAACCCTTTAAGTGGACCAAGCCCATACTTTATAGCATGACTTTTTAGGATCCTGCAGTGTTTAGCATTTGAGATTGTAGTTTGGATGTATTTCAAAGAAGCACAGCCAACTTGGCCTTACTCGGGGTCTGACCAGCCAACCAGGACCCCTTCAGAAGGTGATTTTCCAGTCTGAATTTTTCAGGGCCTTGTTATCCCCCCTTCCATTTCCTTCTCCATTATGTTGCTTGCATTCATTGCTTATTAGTGGTGCCAGCCAAAATATTGGCTGAAAAAGTCAGGAAGAGCACAATCAGTCCAAATTGAAGGCCACTAGGCATATAGATGAAAGATTTAGGGAGAAAGAAATTATGGTTTTAAATGAGTTTTTAAAATGCTTTCAGATTTTTAAAATCTATAATGTCTTGGAATCTTACTTGTGAAAGAAAATAGATCTTTCCATGTTCCTCTCGACCTCTGAGTGTGCTCCAGTGAATCCCAGTTTTTATAACCGGCAGGCAAATAGACACTTTCCCCCAGTTTTCCTAGACTACCATCACTAATTTTCCCTTCTCCAAAGAAGATTTTCTCTACTTGCTTCCTTCCCATGGATTTCTCAGCTCTCCTCATGGTCACCAAATCTTACCAACTGCTAAATCCAATGGAAGCTTTCAGTCTTACCATGCTATGCCTTTGCCACATTTGATGCTGTGGCTCATTATTTACTTCTTGAAGCTCTCCTTTTCTATAAAAGCCATCAAACTATATCCATCTAGCTGCTTGTGTCATAATGGCTATCCTCTTCCTGGCACTTCTCTTCCACTCACACCAATGTTGCCATAGTCCTGAGTTATGTCCTCCATATACTGCGCTTCTCATACTAGATGTTTCGCCTGAGTCAAACTGCCCATCTGATTGAACTGATAGCTATTTGCTAATGACCCCCACATAAATATCCAGTCTCAACTCTCAAGTTGTAGATTTCCATATCCAGTTTCCTCTTGGTCACTGTCACCTACACTGTTTACTGGCCTCTCAAACAGAATTTTTGTCTTTCCTTTTCCATTGGCCCCTTCCTTTATTCTCCTTCCTTTAGTGTCTGCACTAAAATGCCAAACACCCAAATTAAAAATCCAGAAGTTTACTTTGCACCCCTTACCTATTAGTTGTCCGACTGGCTAGATTGGTTTCCAAATGCTTCTTAAATAACTTCCCTTTCTTCATTCCTACTATCATGATCTAGTTCTAGTCTTTATCATCTCTTATTTGATCCGATTCAACAGCTTTCTAATTGTTTCCTCTTCCCTCTCTAATCCATTCTCTACAATAACTTGTAATGAGCACTGGGTGATGTATGACATTGTGGAATCACTATATTGTACACCTGAAACTAATATAATACTGTATGTTAATTATATGGGAATTAAAATAAAAACCTAATATAAAAAAATAAAATGAAAATGTGACTCTCATTGTTCTCTGCATAAATCTCTTCAACTCTTCATCACACAAAACATTTAAAATCCTTCTTTTTTAAAATTCTTTTTTATTTATTTGACTGAGAGAGTCAGTGGCTATCTCCTAATCAAACTTTAAAGCTCAGATCTCATGTTATATCTGCCAAGAATTCTCCTCTGATACTTCCCAAGAAAGATTATGTGCCCTCCCTTAGTGGTGCTATAATGCGATGCCCACCAAAGTTACTCACGTTGCAATATTATAAAATAAAATTATTCATTTTTACAATGTTTGTCTCCACCGCTAAACTATAGACTCTACAGACTACTTCATATTAGTGTATGTCATAGGGCTTCCATAGTACCTTGTAAATAATAGCCACTTAGCAAATGTTTTTTGGCTGCATGAAGGTCAAGTGTTGACTGAATATTGAAGTATGCCTTACCTGAGACTCTTGGATACCAATATCTTTTGATTTATCATTGCTACATCTTTATGATTTCTTCCCATGTGCTATTTAAGATTCCTTAACAATTACAGCTCTTAAAAAGAAACTTTATACTAATAGTTCTTATAGTAATTTTAAGTTTTCCTTCTCACATAGTTAGTTCTTTCAAGGACTTTTAAATAAACCGGGTTTATTTAAAAAAAAAAAAAAAAGAAAGAAAGAAGGAAAAGCAAGCTCAACACATATACAGGTTCTGGTTCATGGACATGCCAAGTTTCTTCTGGGATGATAAGTTGCCAATCCCCAAAGTACTTAACTCATCATCCCCAGTGAATGAGAGGAAGAGGTGGTGTGGAAAGAACATCCTGTTTTGCAGAACCTCAGTGACCAAAGTGCTGTCATCTCACGTTATCCTTTTTCTTCTTTGTGCATCTGTCTCATCTTATGTTACCCCCGATGCTACATGGTTGACATAAGTCAGTAAAGTCCATTTTAGGCAAAGAAGCCAGAGCATAAGAAAAGCAGAGCACTTTAAGTGAATAGCTTGTTTCACAACCTGAGAGGTAACAGCAGCGTACAAAAAAAGTCTCGGTCTCACAAGCACCATCTTCGGGTTCCTGGAGATCTTTGAACGGTGTGATGCCACTCCTGCTGATTTTTCATTAGCTCTCCTATCTGAATGACTGTATTATCAGGGGGCAATTTATTTCTATTTTTAGGGAGATACTTTGTTTAAAAACATCAACCAGTATAACCGGGTAGTATCTCATTAACAATAATACTAACATTCTACAAAGAGTAAATTCTACTAGCAATTTAAATATCTACCATGTGTCAAGATGTAGTAATTGTTTTATAAATGTTCTCTTACTTTATAATCTTCCAAAGTAAGTTTCATTATCCCATTTTTAATATGTGGAAACTAAGGTCCAAAGGGCATAAATAACTTGCTTAAGGTTATGTGGTTGGTAAGTACCCAAACTTAGATGAAACACAAGTCTATTTTTGTCTAAGCTTAAGTACTCTAAAATTCCTTATTCGTTTTTGCTAAAATAAAGGTTGTTTAATTTGACTCTTATAGGCATTTTGAACATTTTTAGCTTTAACAAGCTATACATTAAAAGTATTAGATACGTCATTTCAAGTTCTTGAATGAACGGTACATTTATTACTATCAGAGTCTCAAAAGAAAGAGCTTGACAAGTGTCAGCAATAATTAAATGTTAATATTTGATATTTGTTTTACGATAATAAGCAACAACAGTATTTTTATTTACAACTAGGGGTAACAAATGCCTTTGGCTTTCATGGATCATAAAACCTGTTTGGGTAAGTTAGTCCTTGTGTTTGTGACAACAGCTTACCAAGTTGACAGCACTTATCTTTATGGCTCTTCAGTTGAACTTGATATTGATCTACGAAATGAAAGGATTGGAGGAATACTAACTTCATATTGCTTGTTCACTCTTGAAACATGATTTTATCAAACACATGAGGAATATTACTTAATGAGAAGATGACACTGATCTTTAAGATCATTTGAAATTTCTGTTTGATTTCAAATCTGCAGGATCCTTACATCTTCATAGACTCACTCAGAGGAAGCAAGTCTTGAATTAGGAGACAATTATTGTTAACTGGGAACTCCAAACTGAAGGGTTCAAATCCATTAACCATTGTAATAAAAGACACACTCTTAATATGAAATTGATTTTTTTTTCCTTTTCTAATAAGGGTGGGGATGATTTTACCTTGTTTGAGAAAAAGTTTTGGATTTTAGCCTTTTTATTTTAATAAAACATCTGGCTAAATCCCATCTTTGCCATCCTCAAGTCTGTCTTTGTATAGAAATTATTATCTACAATATTAGATTCAAATGCAATTAATTATACTTTCCTACACATTATATAATCTTGAAAAAGTTCAGTTAGAGAAGATGATAAATGAGTTTTCCTTTTTTTTAAAGATTTTATTTATTTATTTGACAGAGATCACAAGTAGGCAGAGGGGCAGGCAGAGAGAGAGGAGAAAGCAGGCTCCCTGCTGAGCAGAGAGCCCGATGCGGGGCTCCATCCCAGGACCCTGAGATCATGACCGGAGTGGAAGGCAGAGGCATTAACCACTGAGCCACCCAGGCACCCCCCTCTTTTTCTTTTAAAAACAAAACATGTTCCATAAGTCAGCTACTGAAGGAAGAAATATATAGGTTAATAAAAATAATACATTTATTCAAATTCATTTTTTGTTAACCTATTTAAAAAAAACATGCTTTTCTTATGGAGCCATAGCATAGTCCTAACTTTGCAAAATTATGTCAAGATTATATTTCAGAATTGCAAAGAGAATATCATGCAGGCATAATAGAGCCAATCAAGAAAGCAGATAAAATTTTATGGGATATATCTAATAACAAGCTGGATAATTCAAGAACAACTTCTGAGTTTCCTTAAACCTAGTTGTGCTATATAAGAAGACAAAGGAGGCACTGAGAACTTAGCTGGGTTTCAAACCCATAAAGCTGGCTCTCAATAGCATGAGTCACTCAGAGATAAAGGCATCCAGTGATTTACTTGAATCATTCATTGCCAGCCTGGAAAAGATTTGGGAAATTAGCAGTGTCCTCACTTTTCTGATGGCATGGCAAAAGAAAGGCTAATTCATGAAAAGGAGAAACCCCTTTCATTTGACATTGGATTTCCTCCTAGCTCAAACACAAATGGCATTACTAATAACAAAGCAACATGCTAGGAGGCTAGATGGAGATTGTGTGCCTTTAAGAATAGGCTACCATCTTTTGAGCATAGTAACGAAAGGGTGACCTGGGTAACTTTGAGACTATAAATGATCTCATTTGACAGACTATCCCTTCTTGTCTTAAGGGCGGGGGGAGAACATCAATAAGACTTTATTAACTTCCAAGACAGCTGTGCTTTGTTGAACTTGACAGTTTCCATTTTACCCTGTGAATGATTTCTTGTCCTGGTCAGAATGCATGATTCAGGTACAAGCAGATTCTAGATTCTTTGTGGAGTTTTAGGATGATGAAGTGGCTTATATTATCCACCATCCCTTTTCTCCGAAGATGTTGACATCTGGCTATCCTCCAGCATAACTGAAAAAATGGGCCATGCTAAATTAAGCACAAAGTCACCATCAGGACACTAGATGGTATTTGCCTCTTTTCCCCAGTGCTGTCACTGCCTCTTGTGAATTCAGGAGAGGGGTCAAGGTTCACGAGAATGGCAACCCACGGTTCAGTCCGGCCCATCCAGGGTGACTTCTCCGGGAGAGCATCCTTACACGCTGTATGCGGGGACCTCCTACGGGAAAGGAATAAAAGAAACAGACAGCAGGTTCTTAATTCCAAGAAATTGTTAAGCACCGACTTGAGGAAAGACCAGAAGTGATCATTTTTCTCTAATCTGAATGTGTGTATTTATCAGGTATATCTGTAACAGCGGAGCTGCAGCCCGGCTTTTTGGCCTCCTTCTTTGGTTCCTTATTCTGAAAGCACTAACCTGGCGCTGACAGCTGTTGCTGCATGGCTGGAATGTGAATGTGCTTTACTGTGTAAGGAAGAGCAACTCTTCTTTTCTGTCTCCTGGTTGCCAACCTTTGCAACCGGGGAGGCACTTGTTATTTCTCCTCTTCCATGTTCCTGCTCGAGGAGCTGGTTTGCAGGGAGGATGATTCCAATTCCGGCCTTGGTTTCCTTCCCACCTGAGGTCTCTCTCTCTCTCTCTAACTGGCACAGTCTCCTGATACTTGGATTGGTGGTAAACTCATTTTACAACCGGTTTCTGCTAGTCTGCTCATATAGTTCCTAGTTTAATAATAAACCTTTTTTGTTGTTGTTGTTGCTCTTAGTATAATTTGTAAATGACTTCCCAGAGCCGCCCTTACTAAATGTCTGTGACCTTATTGTCAAGAAAGTCTTGACAAGCAGAAGCTGCTGCCTGGGGGCTGGAATGTACTACTTCCTGTTCTTTCTGTCCAAGCTGAAGCATTCTATCCAAACAAAAACTGAACTTGGTGCACATGTGACCCAAAGTTAGCTTGAAATGAAACTCTCCAGACATGAAAAACCTTACACATTAACTTCTGGTTCCACTCCATCTACTTACAGTGCCTAAGATCACAAAGAGGGCCTTTTAAAAAGAAGCAAAATAAACAAAGGGATGGCTTAAGCTATGAACTAAGACAAACAACCAACCAATAGCCACGGATAGCATCAGATTCATTGCTGCTGATTTCTGACAAAATGTAAAAAGCTAAGACAACAGCATAGTACTTTTTAAGTCAACCATCCCCACAGCCCTGCTAGGTCTCTACTCCAACTTAGGATATTTCAGGGGAGAGGAAATCAGTACTTGGGCCCAACCCAGGGTGTTTATGACCAGAGGGAGCAGAAGAATCTTACATCCTCACTACAAAAATACCATGACAACAGAATGGGCCCTCTGTTATAAAAGCCTGGGACTCTTCTTGATGTTTTCCTTGTCGCCATGCTTCCAGTTTTTCTATCAGTAATTTGGTTAAGATACATTGTGAGCCCTAGGAAAAAGGGCACATAGCCAGATAGTAAGCTGTCCCCACACATCACTAGGGGTGTGAAAGTACTTCCTATTCCTCATCCTGAATACCTGCTTCCACTGAGTAGGATACCATGTTGGTCTCTGTGGCTGCTGAAGGATGGGGTTTGCTCTCATCTACCTTTACTCATAGCTCTCCAAGGCCAGAATCCTCAGCCACTGGCATTCTTCCTCATTATCAGGACTTAGGGAGAGACCAAACCAGGCAATATTCCCCTTCCCCTGACTCCACAATTCCCATAAACTTTAGGGGATCCCTGGATATGCAATTAGGAAGAAGTGGGAACCTTAGATGAGGCACAGAAAAAACTTCTCTTGCAGGTGGAAGGCACATTGAGGATATCAGTTATACATAGGGGTGATTAACTAAGGAAGCAAATAAGTTTCTATTTATACTTTTTTAGTTTTGAAATTCATTCCTTTCCTTTCCCCCTGTGGTAAGTTAAGTAACACTCCCAAAGACTCATTTCCACCAAGAACTTCAGAATTCAACCTTATCTGGAAACAGGGTCTTGGCAGATATATTAATTAAGGATCTGGAGGTAGAATCATTGTGGATTTAACATGGATTTTAATTCAGTGATTGCTTTTCTTATATGAAGAATAGAAACTACAGGGACAAAGGGGAGGAGCACGTGAAGACAGAGGCAGAGATTCATTGCCCAGCCACAAACCAAAGAATGCCTGGGGCCTTCATAAACTAGAAGCAAGAAAGGTTTCTACCTAGAGTCTTCAAAGGGAGCATGGTTCGGCTGACACCTTGATTTCAGATGTCTAAACCTCTAGAATCTTAAGTGAATAAGTTTCTGTTGTTTTAAATTACCATGATTGTGGTCATTTGTTATGGCAGCCCTAGGAAACTAGCACACCCACTAAACAAATGTTGAACAAATGGTTTGCTGTTGTCTGTGTTTTTGTCCAACCCTGTTCCCTGGTTTCTGGCAGAAGCAACAAGGAGTATGGGATACACTTTTCAGTAAGAAACACTGATAAAGAGAAGATTTGGATAGGAAAATGAATTCTGACTTAGCCATGATCAGTTTCAGTTGTCTGTGCCTTATCTAAATAGAGATGTTAAATTGTCAATTGGATATGTTGTTCGGGACTGCACACCTTGGTCCAGGGGGGCTATATATGCCAGGAGTGGTCTTCGCACAAGTAGTACATGACCCATAGGGTGATTCTGGTGCCTCGAGAGGAAGTGTTGTGAAAGAGAAAGGAGGAACACGGCAAACAGTTCTGCGAGGAGGTCTATCATTAAACATGAGTAGAAGATGAAGAGATGCTCAGGAGACTGGGAGGGAGCAGTAGAGAAGTTAGAGAATAGTTAAGAGAGGACAGTGGCACTTCAGCAGGGGAGGAGACAACTGGCTGGTGTTGAATGCTGAGATGTCAAATATGACACAGATTGAACATGGCTATTGGCATTAGCAACACGAAGGTCCCTGGGGGCCTCAGCAAAGAGTGATTCCAGTAGAGTGGGAGTCAGATTGGAGTAGCTTGAGAAATATATACATATTTGAAATATTTGAATCCAATTTCTAAAAGGAAGAAAGTGAATGGGAAATGAGAAAACAAAGGAAGAAGGTTTCACAAAGCTTGGTTGTTAAGGAGAGTAGGATAAGAGAATGGGGTGTGTGTGTGTGTGTGTGTGAAGCTGTAAAAGACTTGGGCATGTTTAAATCCTGTTGAAAAAATCTGAGGCAAATAATTGCTTGAATGAAACAAGTTTGAGGATACAGTGGTAGGCAGAGAGATTAAATAATCAATAGTGCAAAGTTCCACAAAGGTGATTGGAGGTGGGAGTCACAGGACATAAGGAGGAAGAGCCCTTTCCTCCAATGTGACTGTAGGAAAATGATGACAGTTGGGAGTAGCTGTGGGATGTCAGGTAGAGATTTTGTGAAGGCAAGTTCGGGCTGTGAGCTCCCATTGAATGTATGTCTTTTTCAAGAAAGTTAAAAGGCCATGCCTTACTTTTTCTCTAGTTCATTCTCTATACAATTTCACTCTGAGATCCTTTTCAATGCCTACAATTAACCTAAATAGGGGATATTTTAAGATTGTGGTTTTTCTGAAACTTCAGACCACATAGCTCTCTATTTGACTGAAGTGACAGTACACTGTACTGTTCTTGTAAAATAAAAAGTCTTATAATTATTTTTGGTTGTTAATATCTCCAGAAAATAGTACACATATCCATAGAAATTTATTTTGCTAGTTTCTTGAGAGGGATAAATTATAATACTTTCCAAAAGAAAAAAAATATGGCATATTCATGAAAAAAAATTGCTTTGGGGACATCCTAATGGCTTCAACTGAACTTTTAGAAATGTAAACAGTCATAACTGCTGTTTGTGATTATCCTCAAAGTAAATTGAATAAATACTGGAAGATGGGTTGCTGATAAAATTATACAATGTACAGCCAATAGATAGGTGTGAAGTGATTTGGTAGGAAGGTAGGTAGTGAGACAACTTAATATCTTTTCCATGGTTCCTGTTACCAGGCACATGATAAGCTGAATTTAGCAGCTGGCTACCGACTTACCCTTTGAGTTTTCTGGCCCCTGGCATGTGAAAATTCTGATATCGTGCCTGAGCAACACTGAATAGTAAACCACATACTACTTAAAAAACGTGTGTGGTCTGTACATGTCCTTCCTTCTTTTTTTTAATCTTTTCTTTTCTTTTTCTTTCTTTCTTTCTTTCTATCTTCTTTAATGAGCCCTTTTTCTTCCAACCTAATCCTTTTAGTCCCTTATTATATTCCTTATGGCATATTCACCCTCCGGAATGGCAAAAAGTACAGAGCATATCCCGCCCATTTTCTTTGACATAACAATTATTGCCTGATAATGATGTGGTAGAAACAGCAGCATACTTGGCAATCAAGACTGAACTACTAATGAATGCTCACTCCTTATTTAATCTAGTGCATTTGTTTTGTTGCTATACATGTTAGCCTTCTGATCTATGGTTAATAAGCCATTCTATTTGAGCTTATTACTGCCGGAGATAGGGGAATGGGTTATATCAGTGAAGCTAAGTAAATTTTGCCACACTTTATCTCTTGCTTTATAAATCACAGCAAGTAGCATAATTCATTTCAGTAATGTATTCATAGGGCAACTGTATGGCTCTACACGTAATAGGAATAAAGATTTTCTGGTAAAACTCAAGTACTATTCACTTAAAAATATTCTAGACTTCACTAGTCTTCTGATGATAACAAAATTATTTCATTTACCTTTTGAAAAGTGATACTCCATCTGTATGTAGATTTTGTCCAGCTCCTGAATTTTTAGCTATGGACTTATAATTCAGATTTTACATTGTCATTTAGAGAATGTGGGTTTCATTCTTGAAATACGGAGGTTAAAAGATGGTGATGCAGAGAACCTAGTAAATTTTGAGGATTGCCAAATTGGGTTCTTTTAGGCCCCTAAAATAGTTGTGGAAGCAAACAAACAAAACCCCCAAAAGCAAAAATAAGAATTTAGAAAATAAAGAGTTAGGGTTCTATACAGCTCACTGGAAGACCTTCAGCCAGTCACTGAATGCCTCTGAGCTTCTGTCCTCCCGACTATACAGTGACAATAGCAGACTAGATGCTCCTTCTAGTGTTCTCGCTAGCTGTGATGTTCCCAGGACAACCACACCGTATGGGTCAGAGAATAATAACTATAAATAACGATTTATTTCTTTTAGGAAAAAAAAAAGAATGCCCGCTAAATTAATATATTACAAAGTAAAGGATGAGCCCAGAACAATGAAAAGGACATGGAGTGAATCAGACTGGTGTTCAGATCTTAGCTTCACTCTTAATGGCTTTAGGCACTTCATGTAATGTTCTCTGAGAAGTTTCCTCACTTATAAAATGGGAGTGATCATTCCTCCTTGATGTGGTGGTAACAGCAAATATCCAAATAGATGTACAGAGCTTAGCATAGTGACAGGCTCAGGAAGTACTCAACAGAGCCTAGTCATTATTTGTGTTGTTTTGTCACAGAGGACTACTGTGAGTAAAAAGGCATCCAGTACAATCTAGGTGCTCAATATATAATACCCATTCTTGAATATATGAAGTAGGAGTCTAGAGGTATAAGACTAGTCACATGTTATGTGAAAAGAAGCATGAAAAATGGCCAGAAAAATTCCCAAATCATGAGAGTGAGGCAAGGAGTTTCTTGATAGGGTCAGTAATCCCACACTGGGGAAGTAGGCAAATGTTGACTCAAAGTAGAAATCCACTGTGGATGTGACCTGTTCCTGTATCATCTAACTCAAAGAATACATCACTTTATTTCTAAATTATAATCTTACAGTTGAACCTTCCAATGGCAGACTTGCTTGAAGTAAGCCCCTCTCATGGTCCACCCCAGCTACATCTATGATCATCTTATGTTCTCTGGCAGATGATATGATCTTATATATATAATTTTTTTCCCAGTCCAGTGTTGATTTTGCTGCTACTTACTCTTAGGACGTAGTCATTTGGGAAAACTGTCCTCTACTGGTATTCCTGCTCTTAGAACTAGGTAAGGGTTCTTCTTTGACTCTCCTTCACCCATGTTCCACTCTAGGTGGTAAGGCATTCACTGGGGCCTCCTGCTCCTTCTAGGTTATGCTCTGGATAACCAAGACTTCAGATTCATCTGCTCAGAGAGACTTCAGCTTTAAACCTAGGCCCTTCATTCTGCAGCTATAGCACGTGAATATGGCTCAAGGAGTAGTTAAGGTAGCCATTTGCTGTGAGAATGTGTATGAAATTGGAAGTGTGGCCTGGGATATCCATGCGTGGGTGAACAAGATCCCTTCTCTTATGGGACAGAGCCAGGGTGGGAAGAAAAAGGGAAGGATTGTGGGCAAAAGATAGAGAAGGGGGAAGAGAATTTTAAATTTGAACTGGCCCTCTAGGCTATTAAGAAGATATATTTGGCAAGGTAGGAGGATGGGACATACTCTAGACAATTAGGTAGTTTGATCCATAATGTTTAAATATATGGTCATGCATGTACATGTCTCCTTTGAGCTCCTACCCAGGCCTGTGGATGCTGGGATAGGCCCGAGTGAGGTGATCACCTCTGATACCTCCTCTTTAGCTCTAGGGATGGCTCTGCTCTTGCTAATTCCTCTTAGTAAAAGTAATACCAGTCCATGATTTTAGTAAGATTTCACTGAAGACCTGGAAATAACTGAAGTCTTATGCAGAGTAACCAACAGCTGCACTCAGCAATGATTACTTTTAGGACCTGAAAACCCAGTTGGACTGCAGAGTCCCTGACCAACTGCCACAGGGTCTGGTATTGTAGAGACCCGCTCAATCTCAGCAGTGAGAATCTCTTAATATCTCCAAACTCTTGTCTAAGCTCAGCTATTTATTGTTGTTATTCTTGTTCTTGTTTTAAATGAAGTCAGACCTGTTTTATTGAAACCGGAATGATTGATGGTAATACAATCTGCTTTCTCGAGATAAGATCCCACCTACCCATCTCACACCCACTTGTGTGTAATGTGACCACAGTGGCCTGGAAGAGATCATCACAATTGTTCTCCCTATTTCTCAAAATCCTGGTTGCTCTGTCTTAACTAGCACAAACCTGTGCTATTAACAGATCAGTCTAGGCAGCAGAGCACGAACCTCAAGTCAATTCCCCATCATAGGATCCTTACCTGCAATAGGAGGGAGAGGGATTGGAGAAAGTGTGAGACTTGCAAGTCCCTCCTGTCATAGCTTGGCCTCAGCTTCCAGAATCCTATGAATAGCAATCCAGAAAAAAAAAAAGAAAGAAAGAAAGAAAGAAACAAACAAACAAACAAATAAAAACCACACAAATTTCCCAAGAACAAGATATTCTTGATTTTAAGACAGTCTGACTCAAGACTGGGGAGGAGGTTTCTCTATCCTCCAGAGGCAAAGTTCTGCTGATATTCCCAATTATAGAATTTTTAAAAATTCAAAGAATCTGTTTGAAGTAGCAGCACTTGGGTCAACTTTTTATAATCCAGAGTTTTATGAAAACATGGGTCTTCATCTATACCTATATCTTACATTTAAAAGGCTCACCAAAGTGAATTCTCTCAGAACCAAATGAGATATGAGGTGCCAACTACTTGCTACCTCTCCCTGCTTAGTTTTCAACTTTCCAAATTATTAGAAGCAAATCTCTGCCACACATTATTAAATGTGTTTACTACTAAACATATTGGTGTTTATCACTAAGTAGAATAATAAGATTGACCTATCTATATCGTGGGCTTTTGGGATGATTGAAAGAAAAAACTGTTGTATGTTAGGGTAACACAGTACCTTCTCTAAACACCAGGAAGTAAGAGCAGCTCAGTGACATCACTGTTAGCTACTTTACAAGCTGTATGTGCTGATTTCAAAAGCAGATTGCAAACCATAAAATGGTAATCCAAAGGTTAGGTAATTCTACTATATTTCCTTTCATATGGAGGCTAGCTATTCTGGGGAACATACCTGAATTCAATTCAATGTTTTATTGGGTGTCTTCTATGCACAAGCCAGTATGATAGGCATTGAAATTCAGACTACACTACCTTGGCTCAAAGCAACATTTTTAGTTCAACTGGATGGCTGTATTTATATCCACCCTAGCAAACCTGTAAGATCTCTGTGGCTGCTGCTGAAGACCAAGGATTTCTTTTGTTCTTCCCCATTTTCCTCTATCATTATTTTACATGACCAGGAAGAATGTTAGGATCTGCCTTCATCTAACAAGTAAATCGCTTTGTTTTCTTAAAATGAACACTAGGTATAAGACACAACTATACTGTAAAAACCAGATTACAGTATCAGCGGATCTGCTTTCAAACTCTTAACAGCTGAGTCATTTAACATTATCAAATCAGACTTTGATCATATGTCAAATTGGACTAAGAACAATATTCATCTCATGGGGGTGCTATGGGGATTAACGGGAATAATGAATATAAAACCCTCAGCATAGTAGACTCAAGTGTTAATCATTTAAAAATAGTAATTATATTCTCTCTGAACCAAAGAGGATACAGATTGTAAATTGAGATCCCTAATGCCAAGTATAGAATTCTTCTAAAAGGAGTAAACTCTCTATCAATAATGTGGTTTATAGTAAGGGACAGCAGGAACTCTGTTATCCAGAATCCCATCTATGTAGAATATATCTAGGAGACGAGAAGTGAAAAAGGTATCAGTGTGGCTAAATTAGGTATCACAAAGTACATATATTGCCTGTACCAATAATGAGCACAAAATAGGTCATGAGCAATTAACAATAGACCATTATAAAATATTCTGTAGTAGTAATCATGATTTTTCTCATGTAGCTCTATTATTGATCTTTCACAGGGAGGGTTGTATAATCCATGTTCACATGCAATGGGCAAACCTACTCCAACTTAGTCCTCTTTTAAAAGTTACATTCTAGAAGTTCACTCCTTCAGTCAGCATGTAGGACACACACAGAGAGACTTAGAGATTTCAAGGCCACACAGGCAGAGCAGCCATTCCCAGACAATCACTAACTCCCCACCCACATCAGAGAACACTAAAGGAAACTCCTTCCTGATAAGACAGCTTTTAAAGTCTAAAATTGAGCAGTTGTAGACTGATGAGAAAGTCCTGGAAAACAGAAATAGAGGTCCTGATAGATGAAAGAAATGTGAGCTCAGACACATAAGGAGTTTAGAACGATTCTGCAAATATGGTAGGTCTTTAATGAAAATTTTCTTTTGTTATTTATTTATTATTACTCCAGGAAAAGAACTTGGACACACAAAAAAATATCAGTGGAAACTAGACAATTTGAATTCCACTATGTGGAACAATTTAGAAACCTAGAAATTTAGATCCAAGAAGCATATAAGGAGGTTTTGTTTATTTAAAAGAATTAAGTCCTTAGTAGATAAAGGAACTATTGAAGACCTTTTGTAGTTTTGTTTTTGTTTTTGTTTTTTGAAGACCTTTTTTAGTTGATCTTGTGTTTAAGTAAACTCGGTGGTAATTTGCAAATATAGTTATTCCTTAGTTATAAATTTGTTATTCCATAAAGTTTGAATATAAAACCCTTCCAGGTGTTATTACACCTGATAATATCTTGACATACTCTAGCTGTTCGAGTTCTAGGGCCCACCCAGAGTGGGCAGATTGGATAAGCATGCTACCTCATGTAAACCTGCCTTAAGATGCTTGTTGGGGCAGGCTTATAGGACAGTCATACATTTCACTCAAAGATGAGATCTTCTAAGCCCTTATTCAAAGACCATCTAGTTTCCCTTCTTCTAATTTAACAATAAATACTTGCTGAACTTCGAACACCGACAAGGCCAAGAATATGTGTCTGCCCAGATGGAGTAACTTTATAGTCATAAATGAAATGGCAAATGTGTTGTGGGGGGCAGTGCATGCCATCAGGCCCCTGAACCTAGACGTCTGCTTCAAGATCTGGGTGGGACTGAAAAATCATTAGAGTTGCCCATTAGAGACAGTTTTAGTTTTTGGATTTTGGATATATAATCCTTAGGTTTGTAGTTATTCCCTGTAAGAAGGAAATGCTGCTTTCCTGTTAGCTATCACTTGGCTTACCTGAAGTTCTGAAAGCTTTCATATGCATTCCCTGCTATTACACTGATTTTGAAGACTTTTTATAAAAGTTAATGACTCATAGGGCAATCTGTGTGACTGAAACACAATGGTAACCTGTGTAGGTGGTTACCATGTGTCACATACTGTGCCTGTTCTGTATATTTTTTCTAATTAGTCATACATCCTGAAGCAGTTAAGGATGTCTGTGGGAAGAAAAATGAATTACACTAGGACTGTTCTTTGCTTGACCTGTGGTGAACTTGAATGAGTAAAATACTCCTTGGAGAGAAAATTGCTCACTGTATAAGGTAGGTATATTTAGTTCTTTCAAGGGAACAAGATACATTTAGTAGCAAAGAAAAGAGTTTATAAAATATATCCTGACACCCTTTGGTGGTTTGTTGTTTTTCAGGCTCAATTTCTTAGCATCTAAGATCTGTCCCTTAGAAAGAAAGTAGTCTAAAAGTTGAAATTGATCAAGACCCTAAATTCTGTTCATGAAGACTTCCTCATGAAGGGATGGAAAAGAATTTAGTTTAGATTTTAGCAAGTGGTCTTCAATAATTTTTAGGTAAACTATAAGGCCACTGACTTGAATGTAATTTGACCTGATAAAATTTAATTACTCTTAGACAAAGCAAATTCTTTCTAATTAGATTTGATGTGAAAAAATGAAAACACAGCAAGTTAACAAAGGAAAATGATGGGCAGATAATAAAAGCCAGGAAAATTACATGTTGTACTTAAAGGAGTGGTCTGGAAAGAGTACTAACAACTAAACAAAGGAAATTTGGTGTGGTAATGGTAGGAGGAAAGGTGGCCAAAGAAAAGAATACTGTGTTAATGAGCCTGTGGGTCAGTGTCTGAGACTGTAAAAGGAAGCAAAGAATAAAACCTGAGTGTTCGAAGAAACTCTCAGTTATTTACAATCATGCCATTAAGTGCAGATGAGGAAATAGGCCTCACATATTAAAGTGACTTGTCCAAAGACATGAAACATGACAATGTACTGCTGTTGAGGATGTAGAAAAACAGGCTCTTATTGACTGGTAGAAATGCAGAAAGTTTTGGCCATTTCAGAAGGCAGATTCTTACAAAGCTAAACATAGTCTTACCATATGATCCAGCGATTTTGGTCCTATTTTCCCAACTGATTAAAAAATGCATGTCCACCAAAAAATATGCACGTGACTATCTAGAACAGCTTTACTCATAACCACCCCAAAAATGGAAGAAACCAAGGAAGAAACCAATAGGTGAATGCATAAATGAACAGTGATAACATCCATACAATGGAATGCTATTCAATGATAAAAAGAATAATCTATCAAGCAACAAAAAAACAGGGATGAATTTTAAATACATATTGTTATGTCAAAGAAGTCAGTGTGAAAGGCTAAATACTTAAAAGATTTCAATTATGAAGTTCTAAAAAAGGCAGAATTATAGAGACAACTAAAAAGATCAGTCGTTGCCAGAGGATAAGGGAGAGAAGGAGAGCACTGAACAGGCGATTTGCAAGGGATATTTTAGGGCGATGAAACT
The DNA here is from genome assembly GCF_022355385.1 of Mustela nigripes. Classification (NCBI taxonomy): domain Eukaryota; kingdom Metazoa; phylum Chordata; class Mammalia; order Carnivora; family Mustelidae; genus Mustela; species Mustela nigripes. The sequence goes on from NC_081559.1 coordinate 76,133,329, forward strand.
CTTCTGTACGATACTATAATAGATTCATGTCACTATACAATTGTCAAAATCCATCAATATTTACAGTATAGAGAGTGAACCATAATGTATCCCAATGAAAGACATTTAGGGGGTCTGAGAATCTCAGGATAGAATGTGCAATGTGGCAAAAGAATGTAACTGTATTACAAATGTGTAACAACACAACCAATGTGTATTGCAAACAACCTCACTGCATGGGGTGAGAGGAAATGCTACTGACTTATGTACTTTGAAAATGAGTGGGGACTGTAAGACTCCAAAAAAGCAAAGGAAACTATACATAAGCCCTGTACTCTAGTTGATGAAGTCATTGCTCACAGGGGTACAAGTGAAAAATTTTAATACCATTATATATGTATACTGAAATTGAACAATGAAGTAAATGGATAATGACCCATCAAACTCAGATTTCTCACTGTTGAAATGAGAGGTTACAGACAAGCAAGGGGAAGGGGCTAGAATAATCTGTGTAGTAATAGATTAGAGTCGGAGATGTCAGTATGAACTCATGTTTAGTGTAATATAACTACAGATGGTTACATGTACAAATATTTATAGAGATGTGTACTTACATGGGCTATTATTTACAAAGAGATGTCTCCTTGCTCAGTCAGCTGAGAGGGCCCAAAACAAGGACACTCCAGGCTGGAGACCAAATACCCAGACCTTGGTTTCTCATACCAATAAAAGGAATGAGAGCTTGGGGTAATGTCTGATTTTAGGACTAGAAATATATATAAGATAAGGCTAGAGCACCTTGCAGTGCCAGAAAGTAAGAAAGGGCTGAGAAAACAAAACAATGCACAATAATAGAGGTGTGTCAAAGGGACACAGGACCCAACTGAAAGAATTCCCAGTGATTAAAAACTAGAACAATTTGAGCAAAAAAAAAAAAAAAAATTAGGGTTGGATTATAATCCAAACTGTAAGATAAATTTCCACAAGTCTATACTGATGCAAAGAAATGATTGAATAAATAAACAAATGAGGGAGAAAAGACCAATCTCTCTTGCAGAGAAACTCCAAATAATTTTGGTCGTTACTCTGCCCTCAAGAAGGTAGAGCAAAACTCCCTACCTGTGGGCTATGCAGAGGGGCATCTTTCCAGCGAACAAGATAGAAACGGGGGGGGGGGGGGCAGACGAGAGTAGCGTCACAGTGGAGAAACCTGACAAATCCATCTCAGCTGGGTGATGAGTCTTAACTACAACAGTGATTTCAACCTACTGTCATGTTGATAGCATATACTCTTTATTTTTTTTTAAGATGTGTTTATTTATTTGAGAGAGAGAAAGAGAGAGAGAGGGATCAAGGGGCAGGGGTAGAAGGAAAGAATCACAAGCAGACTCCCTGTGGAGCTCAGAGTCCTTTGTGGGCTTTGATCTCAAGACCCTGAGATCATGATCTGAGCCAAAACCAAGAATCGGACACAACTGAATGTACCACCCAGGGACCCCAATCGCATACACCCTTGATATGATGTGATGAGAACAGCACTTTTACCTCAGCAGTATTCCTTCCAAAAAAACATATAAACACAGTTTAATCATAAGAAAAACATCAGTCAATTCCCAATTGAGGGACTTTCTACAAAATTTCTGACCAGTACTCCTCAAAACTATGCATGTTATCAAAAACAAGTCTGAGACACTATCATGGTCAAGATGGGTCTAAGGAGATAGAATGACTGAAATACAGTATCTTGTATGAGTTCCTGGAACAGAAAGAAAAAGGACGTTAGGTAAAAACTAAAGAAATCTGAATAGAAATGTATAAACTTCAGTTAATAAAGATGTGTTAATATTGGTTCATTAATTGTAACAAAGGAGCCATACTCACGTGAGATGTTACTAGCAGGGAAAAGTGGCTGCGGGGTATGTGTAACTCCCTGTACTATCTTTGCAATTTTTCTTTAAAGTTGTTGTAAAATAAATTCAAAAGTTTACTTTAAAAATGTGTTGAGTGGAGTTTCAGAATGGAGTGTGTTATTTTCAGTAGAAATAATGGGATATGTGTTCCACAATGCCCGAAATCATAGGACTGACCTTCTTGATCTTGCCAAAGGCTTTTAAGTAATTTTTAGAGGTGGAAGGGTAGACATTGTTTCAATAGGAACACACTATTTTTTTAAAAAGTGGAACTGGGAAACACTATTTTACTTTAATTTTTGGAAGATATTCATATTATTAAAAAGTATTATATTTTGTAATGCATACTTTAAATTGTTTCAGGTTTCTACTTCACGTTGATAACTAACTTGAAACCAGGAAGTAGTTTAAAGCAGAGAAATCTTGATGTTCTCTAAAATGCTAAATACTAATGTTATTCTTCCAAACAAAAGCTTTCTGAAATGCTTACTTTTTCAATACATTCAGTTGTTCAGGATCAGGTCATCCAGTTTTTAAATTCTTTATGCTTCTCTTCCCCTCATCCTCTGCCCATCTCTCAATAGATGGAAAGGATTATTTTTACAGGGAGAAAGGAAAATAATACAGAATCCCATAACATTGTCCAAATATGCTTTTTAGATTATCTGTAGACTTGATTTCTGTATGTTATGGTGTCTTTCACTTAACGCAGTATCACTCAGCCATATTCTGTATTTCCAGATGTCCAGAATGGAGAAAAATAAAGATCAAGGCAGAAAGCAGTCCTAGCAAGTAGACAGCATGACCAGAGGTTTCTCATTCTGAGTCAAAGGTCTGTTGGAGGCCTTGGGTTTGAAGGCATTCCCAAAGATCTGCCTTCACTATGTGCTCAGAACAGAGGCTGACTTCCACTGTAACCTGGTCATCAGATTGCTGGTACCTAATAAAATACTTTATCACCTTAGAAGAGGATGAATCACCAGTACATTTCCTCCCAAACCTAGAATCTTGCAGAGAGGTTTTGGCCCCAAACACTCCACTTATCAAATCTTACAAGAGAGTGAGAATCAGTGGGAAAGCCTTGGGCCATTTAATGAATTTACAATGTGTTTGACAGTAATAGAAACAAAGGTTTTTACAAAAGTTGGCCAATTTGCAGTAGAAGTTCTGGTCAAAGTTCTGAGACCTCAATTAGAGGGCACACATACTGAGTGTCCCCAAGTTTCAATATTCTCCACCAACAAGCAACAGAATTCCTTTTGAAGGTACAACACAATTATCTTTTACTGTTTTTTCCCCTGTACTTATGTAGAGCTTTCCATATATCTGTCTTTCAAACACACTATTCTTCAAAAACTTGTGCTAGCGTATTCACATATCACTTTTTCAACATCCTGTCAGAGCACCAATCACACTGTGATGCCACTGGCCATTTTGCTTGTGTGGTGTGTGTGTGTGTGTGTGTGTGTGTGTGTGTGCGCGTGCACGCTGAGAGAGAACAGTTTATTTGATGTGTAAAGAGAAAAGATTCTTATTTTGTTGAGAGAATTTCAGACCTTTTGGTAAAGGTGGGGGCAGTTGCTTGGGGAAGTGGCCTATTTCCTTCTGAAATGACTGACCTAATAAGACAGAAAAAGTTATGATGAAAGGGGTGCTTACTATAGCCAGATACCCAGTGGGGCCCATAGAGAAGACTGACTGCTTTCTTTCCCTCTGTAGAAAGCCTGGGCTGAGAAAGGCAGCAAGCAGTTTCACTTGTGGAAATCATCTCCATTACGGCTAAAGATCTGGATATGCTGGAGGGTGAGAGGGTGAAGGAAGTGGAGTGAATGCACAGTCTGCATAGCCATGCCTCTGCTTTATGATTCTTTACTTGACTTGACACCTTTGTGTTATTTGAAAGGGAAAGAAAAATTCGGAAGAGTAAGGAAAAAATGTGATACTTACCTTAGTTGGCTGGAGCTGTCCTAACAAACAAGATGGCTTCGAATAAAAGAAACTTATTTCTCATCTTAAAGCTAAAATCAAGGTGTCAACAGGGCCATCACCCTCTGAAGGCCCTAGGGAAGGAGCTGTTCTAGGCCTCCCTCCTAGCTTCTGGTAGTTTCTTGGCTGGTGGTAGTGTAACTCCAAACTTCACTTGCTCTTCTTTTGTCTGTGTGTCCAAATTCCCCTTTTTTATAAGGGCACCAGTCATATTTGATTAAGGACCCACCCTAGTCCTGTATGACTTCATTTTAATGAATTAATCTGCAACAACCCTATTTCCAAATAAGGTCACGTTCCAGGTACTAGAGATTGGGATTCCAATATATGAATTGGAAGGGGGCATAATTCAATTCATAACAACATGAAACTGTACACAGGGACTTGACAATTGAAAAATGGTTGTTCTTAGAGTTGATGTGTCTCTGCGTGAAGAGCCTTCCCTCTTTGATTTATGATCTCCTGGCCCAGGACATGCTGAAATCCTAACAATGGCATGGATTTGGACTGTGTTGATCATAAATATATTTATTTATTTATTTATTTATTTATTTATTTATTTATTTTTTATAAACATATATTTTTATCCCCAGGGGTACAGGTCTGTGAATCACCAGGTTTACACACTTCACAGCACTCACCAAAGCACATACCCTCCCCAATGTCCATAATCCTACCCCCTTCTCCCAAACCCCCTCCCCCCAGCAACCCTCAGTTTGTTTTGTGAGATTAAGAGTCACTTATGGTTTGTTTCCCTCCCAATCCCATCTTCTTTCATTTATTCTTCTCGTACCCACTTAAGCCCCCATGTTGCATCACCACTTCCTCATATCAGGGCATAGGATAGTTGTCTTTCTCTGCTTGACTTATTTCGCTAAGCATGATACGCTCTAGTTCCATCCATGTTGTCGCAAATGGCAAGATTTCATTTCTTTTGATGGCTGCATAGTATTCCATTGTGTATATATACCACATCTTCTTGATCCATTCATCTGTTGATGGACATCTAGGTTCTTTCTATAGTTTGGCTATTGTGGACATTGCTGCTATAAACATTCGGGTGCACGTGCCCCTTTGGATCACTATGTTTGTATCTTTAGGGTAAATACCCAATAGTGCAATTGCTGGGTCATAGGGCAGTTCTATTTTCAACATTTTGAGGAACCTCCATGCTGTTTTCCAGAGTGGCTGCACCAGCTTGCATTCCCACCAACAGTGTAGGATTTTTATTTATTTATTAAAAAAAATTTTTTTTGGTAAATATTTTTAAAAGTAAATTGCCTTTTTAGAAGTAACTTACTTATCAAAATGCTCATCTTCTTACTTCAGTGTATGTGCCCTTTTTTTCATGTACTTCCACAATTCTTCCTTAATAATTCTCCTTTGTGATTTTCCCTCTAACCTGGTGAATCTTTGAGGAGGATTCAATGGAAGAGATTAGGTGTATAGTAATTTTATAATCAGTAAATGTATTTAGAATTTATTTATCTTATTTTTCTTTGATGCTTTAATCATGGCCAAATCCCTGCATTTCTCAAAACTTGCGTAAAAACAATTTTAGCTCTTTGGTGTAAGAACATTTCAGAATTAATCCTGCATTGAATTAGAGGTTTAAGAGCTCCTAGCACATCTAACAGACTCCAAATCTCTGATTATATACAAGTTTTAATAGTACCAAGTTATTTTTATTCTGAAAAATGAATTCATCAAATGTTTCCCCAGTGAACATTCTTATGGCTAATTAACAATAGAATGCAGCACACAATAAAGGAAAAGTAAGGGCTGGGTAAAGGCAACTGTTAACTTTTTTTTAAGAAAATAGAACCTGAATAGGAAGTGAATATACTTTTTCTTTTTTTAAACCTCACAAGAAACCCAGAATTTTACATTTTTATCTTACTGACAAAAAGAATCTGAGAACCTTGATATTCTCCAGATCACAGAACAGATGCAGTGATAATTCATAGTCTTAGACATTTGGTATAGTGTATGGCAAAGTATTCTGACAGGTGAAAGAAGATCCCAATTAGTAAAGTATCCTGGTTAACCTTTAAAGTACTGTCCTTTGTAACCCAAGAGATTTTTTAATAGATGCACATCATTTGTTTACACCCTTTCAGTTCTATGACTTAATGTATTTCCAACACTGGCTTCATGGCGTTACTTACTTACCCTTCAAATGAGCCTAGTGAAGAAGGAACATAATGACATTGTGGAAAGTAATTTGTTTTCTGAAAATCTCTTCTGTCTCCTTTTTCATAAGAAATGACTTAGTTTTGGGGCACCTGGTTGGCTCAGTAGGTTAAAGCCTCTGCCTTCAGCTCAGGTCATGATCTCAGGGTTCTAGGTGGAGCCACATCAGGCTCTCTGCTCAGCAGGGAGCCTGCTTCCTCCCCTCTCTCTGCCTGCCTCTCTGCCTACTTGTGATCTGTTAAATAAATAAATAAAATCTTAAAAAAAAAAAAGAAATGACTTAGTTTTTAAGGTTTCTCTTTCAATAATATACACTACATTATTGCCCATCAATGCTACATTTCCCTTTGGAGGTTCTGAATATAGGAAATAAGATGGTATCTGACAATGAGGCCTAGACTTCCCCTTTCCTGGGTTTGCACAGTTGAGAGGCTAAGGGTCAGACAAAGGGAAGAGAGAAATGAGGTACAGTAAGGTCCGGAGAGGACGTATGATGTCTGGTCTGACCCTAGCTGCCCAAAGCTTGTAGGGACCTTAGGTGACTTGCTCCTTTTGCGGTCCAAGGGGACACTGACATTGACCTGCTTTAGATACAGACTTCAAGGATAGAGAGAGGAGAACCTGAACTTGGCCAGACCACTTACCCAAGGTGTTCCCTTTACATTTTGAGATGAGATAACTGGAGCTCCAAGTCAACTTGAATCCTGTGTGTCAGAGGGAAAGCAAGGATTTGGTAGCTCCTAGGAGTTTCACTATTACACTGGGGGGGCTGCCGAGCACTGTGCCCTCACATCTGGCAATCAGTCAAAGTATTCTTTCCTTGTGGTGCCAGTTTGCCCACAGAAGGCCTGAGCGGTAGGCCACCAGAAAACAGTTTGCCAAATACACTGATTTCCTTTCAGCTCTTTGTTCTGTTGGAATGCAGAATTTCTGAAATCACTAAAATCTCACAATCTGAAAACTATTATACACATTTTTATTTTTGTTTCTCTTTACATTATGGGAATAAGAAAGCACATATTTTTGGAAGGTTTTACCTCAATAGCATTTGCTGCTTAGATCCATATATTGTAATAGCAAGGAAAACAGAGGAAAAGATGAAGAGGGAGAACAATCAATATTATTAGGTATTAGGTACAGACTTTACTGACTGTTTCCTCTGCAGTCCCTATGGAGTTAAGCACTGTTTGTGCATTATTTCAGTTTGCCCTTATAACAGTCTGAGGAGGTAATTTTGAGAGGTTTAGGTATCTACCAGCTCACAGTTCTTTAATGGTAGAATGGGATTTGGACCTAGAACTCTCTGATTATAGAGTCCAGTTCATAACAGCTCTGCTGTGTTGGCTTTGCCTCCTCTGTTCAGTCTGAGACGAAGACAGAAGCTTGGGAGGAAAATGAATGGTTACAAATTCAATGATACTAAAAAGTGATTAGAATGTGTGTTCCATTACTTTGGCTGTAAGTTGCTTTTTTCTAGAGTCCTAGTTGACAATTTTGTACCATGGTTGACTTAGCAACACTGCTAAATCAAGGCAGGAGAATTTGCTTTTGATGAATCAAAGTGTGACAGAAAGACTTTAAGCTGGTTTCTGGCTCAAAATTCACCTTGAGGTATGTAACCTTAATTCTTTGGTCAAGTGCCTTACTGTGTATTTCCCATCTGATGGCCCCAGGACTCTTATACAGAAAAGACTAGTTGATTAACATCTGTACCCTGGCTGTAGGGTTGGTACTTATGCCCTGCCCTAAAGTATCCGTGGCTGATTTTCTACCCTGAAGCCTGAGATCATGAAGACATGAGTTGGTACTGAACTCAGGCAATGAACTCTGACCCAATATGGCTATAGGGGAAAAAAAAAATCCACAATTAGGGAACTAAATGCTGATTGGCCATTATATCACAAGCACCCTGAGATTGGACCTCTGTATTCACTTAAGAGTGATTTTTTTTAAGATTCTTATTTTTTTTAAAGGATGGGTGAAAGGGGGAAATAGAGGGAAAGAGAGAATCTTAAGCAGGCTCCATACCCAGTGCAGAGCCTAACTTGGGGCTTGATCCCACGACTCTGAGATCATGACCCAAGCTGAAATCAAGAGTTGGATGCTACACTGAGCCACCCAGGCAACCCAAAAGTATTTTTTATATGTGCATTTAGGCAGTGTTTTTCATCTTCCATTAAATAATAACACAAGTACATTTTTAATAGAAGATGAAGAAAAAGAAAAATATAAACAATATTCCATTACCCAAAGACAAACACTGCAACGGGTCTATAATCCTCTAATTTTTTTCTAGCTTCACAAGAGAGGGGTATGTATGTATATTTCACATAACAAAATATTAACCATTGGGCTGTTAATATATGGTGAATAAATTAGAAATAACATTCAATTAAATTCTGAGAGTTATTTTTAAGAGGAATTTTTGATGAACAATAACAGTGTTATCCTCATGAGATATAAATTTCATAATAAAATTATTGATTTTGAATCTAAATGCCAACATAAGAGCAATCTGGCACCAATTCCATATTATTGGAAGAATATTGATGTGGTCAGTTTAGTCAGGTACAGTTTGTTTCTTAGCCCTTCTCTGATGTGGTATTTTGCCTGTTGATGGTGGGAACAATACTAGCTACTGACATTTACTGAGTGCTTAGTTTTGTTAGGAAAAAGTTCTAATTGCTCTTCCTTTATTAATTCATTTAACACTCAAAAGAATGGTACAATTCTCTATATGTTACAGAGGAAGAAATTAGAGTAGTTTTCTCTTGGTCAAACAGTTAATAAATACTGGAACCAGGATATAGATCCAGCCAGTCTGGGTCCAAAGTCTTTTGAGTTTAACTATTAGCTTCAAAGAAGGCAATCTTCCATTTCTATTATACCATGACTTCCTTGTTTGAACTTTTCTTTTTAATTCATGATTAATCAACTCAAGTATACTTCCAAGCAATCTTTTTCAATATGCATATGACTGGTATATATTTACAAGTCTAACTGTTAGATTTAATAAATTTTTGACTCCAACTAACAGAAAATGTCACTCACACTGGCTCAAACCAGTACTCTGGAGCTCTAGCCTGCATTGGAAATCACCTGAGGGCTTCTTAAAACACGGATTGCTGAGCTCCACTTCACGTTTCTGATTCCAGGGGTCTGACATGGGGCTCTAGAATTTGCATTTCTAGTAAGTTTCCAGGTGAGGCTGCTGCTTCTGGGCTGAACACACTTTGAGAAAAGTCACTGACTGTAGAAGTCCCAATATTCAGGTCTTAGGTTGGCTTAACCCAATTTCTCCAACTCTATTTTTCTGCATCTTTCTTAGGTATTATCTCTGTGTCTCTACCTAATCTTCCAACAGTAGCAAGATGACTGCGGCCATTTTTCTCCTTTAGTCTGTGTGAAAAATATCCAAGAAAAAAGAACTCTACTGTTTCAGCATTTTTTGTAAGAACAAGGAAATTCCTTTTCCAAAGCCTACAGAAAATTTCATTGGGTGTTGACCTAAATTAGATCACCTCTTTGCTTTTGAACAAATTCTAAAGGGGAGTGAGCACTGTTTGCTGATTGGCTTAGGCCTGTGTTCCTGAACCAATCACAATCAAGAAGCATGGCCTGCCTCTAAGATCACTCAAGAACTACCCTGGAACAGCAAGAATTATAGTCTTTAGACGGAGGGAGAGAACTTTGCTACTTTACCTTCTTTTCTACTGTTTTGGTTCAAAGAACATTAAAAAAAAAGACAAAGAAAAGTTTTCTTTCAAGAAAAATCAGAATCTCTCTTTGGAAAATCATAGACTACAAAATTTGCCTTCCCAGGTCAACTTTAAAGACAATATTTTAAGTTTAAATATTAATAACTATATAATAATATTTACAATAGAACTAGTGTATATATTTCTAAACAGTGCCTTTAACACATGATACTGTATGAGATTTTTCCCTAAACAAAATAGGTAGTTACCTATATCCAAAGACTCATTGTAGTGTGTCTTTGTAGTGAGTATGAAGTGGGAGTCCTTCATCTATAGGGAATATGAAATATGCCAAAAACTGTATTTCACATGCATTATCTAATTTTATTTGTTTGGCAGCCCTAATAATTAGGTAACATTATTATCCATGTTTTGCAGATAAGGATTACACAATATTTATACTACAGTGTTATATAATAATACATACTGTCTACTCTAATTTCAGTGAATATAATGATGCATTTTTCTTGATAATTATATAATACATATTACTAATTTGTTTAAAAAATTACCTCTCTGAAGTACATATCAAAAGCAATAACTAGTTAAGAGAGATATGCTGATGTATATGAAATTTGTTTAATTAAATTTAATTGTATATTTAAGTGTTTATTATGCATAAGACATGCATAAAAATACATATATTATATCTATGAAAGAGAGACAGGGAGAGTGAGGGAGGAAGAGAGAAGAGATAATATCCATAAAGCTCTTAATATAATGCCTGGCTTGTGTTCATTTTAAATACCCCCATAATAATGTTAGCCATCATTGGTATTTTAATTTAATTCAATATAACAGATATTTATTAGGAACTATAATCTGTGAAGCACTGTTCAAGAAAATGAATAAGTATTCAAAATTATAAGCATTAAAAACCATATATTAAACACTAGCCCCTTTAGCAGAGGCTGTTCTTAATATACTCATTACAGAGGCAATTTCTCAAGCAAATTAGTCGTGTAACTTGTTTCTTGATAACAGCACCGGGAGTTAAGACTGCCAAAATCAACAGTGTATTTCAAAGGCTTCCAGGTTCTCTGTAACAAAGGCTGAGTAAGCCATGACTCACAATCAGGAAACTTCTATTTGAGGCCTTATTATCTTTCTTCATATCTGGGGTGTGGGAAAGACTGGTAGCAGTGGGCAGCACGGAGGGGAGGGGTTCCGTTCTGTTTCCAGAGCCACAAAGCAAGTGAGAAGCACATAGTGAAAGTTCCCTTGTAGTTTTCTCTTATTCAAGGGAGCCCCCAGGATGTACATACAGGGGTCTGAAAACATATCCAGGACAATGGAGCTGTGCTAGAATTTATAATCTATCCAAGTCTGTGGTTAAGTCAGTCACACCTCATTACCCAGAAGTAAATTAGATTGTCTTGCATCTAGTCACTTTGGAGTGCTTGCTGCTACTGTCTGTGGTCTGTGTGTTTTATTTATTTATGGGGGTAAGGAAGGAGTGTATTTTTAGGCTCAACTTTGAACCTAAACATAATGTAAATGAGAGAAGAGTTTTCCAGTTGCCCAGAAAGTGTTTAAATCGTAGCTGTCATGTATTTGTTGTGTGGCCTAGGGCAACACCTTAGTATTTCTACACAATAAATTTCCTGTCTTTTAAAAGATTGATATTGTCTACCTACTGGTTTTATTATTGTAATAAATAAATTTTTTACTTAGTGTAAAAAATAAGTTACATTTCAGATGAAAAAGAGAGTCATCACAGCGGGCATATAGTAGTCTCTCAAAAAAAAAAAAAAAGAAGAAGAAGAAGAAGAAAGGGACACCTGGGTGGCTCAGACAGTTAAGTGTCTGCTTTCAGCTTAAGTCATGATCCCAGGGTTCTGGGATCCAGTCCCATATCAAGCTCCTTGCTTGGTGGGGAGCCTGGTTCTCCCTCTGCTTGTGCTCTCCCTCTCTGACAAATAAATAAATAAAATCTTAAAAAAAAAAGAAAAAACCTATTTAGTTGGTGTTATGTTAACTGTCTATTATATTTAAAATAATCGTATAATATAATATATACCCCAAAGACACTTTTTCAGAGTGAAGAGGTCACTATTAACAATTAGCTCAGGATAGCCAGCCAAATGAAGATTATCCTGAGCAAATCTGGATGTAAGCTCACTCTAATTATAATCATGTTGCTTTGTTGACAGGGTAAAGGGAGGAGTCAGAACTCCTTATCTCTTAATGTAACTTTGCAATCATTTACGTATTTTATTGTTGTTGGCATGAAGGGCCCAAGGTTCCTCAGACATTTCATAGTTACTTATCATTGGCTCACAAAAACAACATAGTTTGTGGTAAGTGGTATAGAAGAAAAAAGAAAGCGTATGACCCAGTTTTCTTCTTCCCCTATTTTACCCACTTTCCCCCTCAGCTGAAGAAAACCTAGATCTACTACTTGCCCCAGTAGTCACTGAAAGACTTAGGACCTCCAAGAATAGCACCTACCCCCCCCCCCCACCCCACCAAACACTGAAATATCTTTAGAATTGGTAGGTTAAGAGTAGAAAGGAGACCTTTCATAAATTTTGATTTGGAATCCTATAATTTAAATTTGTCATGATCTGGAAAACATCACTTCCTTTCTGTCTCTAGGTAATCCAAAATATACTTTGATGATATACTTGATGGCATTTAAGACATTGACTAAATTTGATGGCAAGGGAATGTGGTTATACATCCTGCTTTAAATTCCTATTTGATGGGGAAAAAATAATCTTGCTATTCACCTAAGACTTTTTAACCTGAGGATAAAAAGGAGAATTGTGACAATTTTTAAAATACTTTTACATTTTATAAAATTTCAACTCTTAAACATAGAAGAAGACAGAGTTTGTAAAGTACATGCATGAAAAATCTGGGGGCACCCTACTGGGTGTAGCTCAGTGGGTTAAGCCTCTGCCTTTGGCTCAGTTCATGATCCCAGGGTCCTGGGATCGAGCTCTGCACAGGGCTCTCTGCTTAGTGGGGAGCCTGCTTCCCCCCCACCTCTGTCTGCCTCTCTGCCTACTTGTGATCTCTGTCAAATAAATAAAATCTTTAAAAAAATAAAAATAAAAATAAAAATCTGACAATGCCTATTTTTAAAAATTATTTTGAAGACTAATTCTGAACTATCTTAGCTATTAAATCTTGATTTTTCTAATAAATAAGGGCAGGTAATTTGAGATCTAATCGAAAAAATTGTCTAGGCTCTACAATCCACATATTAGGAAAGAAGTATAGAAGAACTTAACACCAGACCTTTAATGCCAGTAGGCTGAGTGCTGCTTCATGGACGCCTGGCAAAATTCTTGTTCACAAAAACACACCTGGGAAGATCTTTTATTTTTTCATTCATTCATTCATAAGAATTTATTGTGTTCCTACTAAGTACCATGTTCAAGGCCAGATTTGGAGATTCAAGCATGGTCACTGTTCATTACTATAAAATGAAACCTGGTATTAATGATAAAAGGAAGCTCCAGGCACTGTCGAACACTATAGCATTCTGGGGAACAGAGAAGAGTCTCTAAGTATGTGATTTGTTATGCTGAATAGGGTAAGTATGATTAACCATTTTATAATGGAAATGATGTCCAATGCAGGAGGACAATCTGTGAGAGCTGGGAAAAGAGAGCTTGGTGTAAGGATCTAATAATAGACTAGTATGTCTAGAATAAAGATACTCAGACAATATGCTGGAGAGGTGAGGGGAGGCCAAAATATGGAGACTTTGTATATTATATTAGGACTTCAAACTTTTATCTAGTAGGCAGTTGGGAAGCCATTGAGTGGTTTTATGCAGAAGACTAACATGGTCAGACATACATTTTATATAGGTAATTCAAGCTTCAAGAGACCGATTCGAGAATTATACAATGGTCAAGATAAAAATTAATAGCAATTTCTACAAAGATGTTTTCAGTGGAAATGGAGAAATCTAGGAAGGAGTATTAACAGGATTTGATGATTAACTAGACATGGGCAGTGAAGTAAAAGATGCCTGGGTTTTGGCTTAGAAACCTAGAGAATATTTAAGGAGAAGAAGTGGCTTTGCAGAGTGGTGATAGTGCATTCATTCCATTTTTGACAAGGTGAATTTGAAATATCCTTGATATATTCAAGCAGAGATGTCAAACACAAAGTTGATTGTGTAAGTCAGGAGCTCAGAGAGCATTTTAAACCATATTTAGAGATTTGGGGTTTATTAGCATACAAATGGCCTTTGAAGCTCTGAGAGTAGATGAGACACCCTGGAGAAAGTGGGCAGAATGAAAGAAGAGGAGGCTCAAAAAGAGACTCCTTTCATTATAACAACTTGTAAAAGAGGAGGAGGGCTGCTCTTGTATTTCTCTGGCAAGAAAACGAGGCTTCAAAAGGCTCCAGGCAGCATATGACCCACAAGTGATGATAAGATAAAGTGTCTGATAGTATGTTCTGGGTCAGATTGTCAGTCCATATCTAAATATAGTTTTAAAGCCAGATTCCAACTCAAGAAAACATCTTTTGAGCTCCTCTGGATGTGAAGAAGATTCACAGCCTGACTATCTCACTAATGTTATTACAGTTTCTTTGCTTTTCCTTCCCTTCTTTGGTAATGCTCTATCCAGGACATGCTCCCCTGGTAACATGCCAGGCATGAGCAGCTTGAAGACGGCCCTCATTTTATCCTTAGATAATATTCCCACTCATATTATAGAAAAAGGAAGTTTTATGATAAGGGTAGTTGGAAAATAAAGTATCTGCTTACTCTAGCCATGAACTATAATTAGAAAGGCCCAAAATACCATAAGTAGTAATGTAACACTCATTTTTCCCAAGAATCTCATAAAACTTAATTAAGGAATGTAAGGTCCTGATAAAAAAATTTGTTAAAATATACGCTTACAATGAAATAGATGCTCTTATTTTCCTTTCAGTGTTTCTAGTCTGCATCACATTCACACATGCTGTTCCTTCAGGGTAAGAGGTAAATCTTAGAATCATAGCATATTAGATTTGCAAGGAACGCCAAGAGAGCCTTTCACTCAGCCCTCTCTGCCCTGGCCCTGTGGCCACTTACAGATGAGGAAGCTGAGCTGCAGGGATGATGGCACCTAGAACTTATATTTACATGTTGTTATGTATTTGAATAATAATGTTGGCATTCAAGAGAATACTAGTGATGACACTAGTGAAGATCCCAGGCTCTTGAAATCAGTTGTCTGGGTTTGACAATCATACAAGCCTTGGGAACATTACTTAGCCTCTTAGATCTTTTGTTTCTGCATCTGTGAAATCAGTTTTTATAGTATCTACTCACAGGTATTGGTAGGTTTCTTGTGATTCTGCCTATCTTTTAAGCGGACATATTGAGTACCTTTGTTCTGGACTACTGTTTCAAAAATGTTTATACAGACGACAGCCTTGAAGGTTCTAGTGTCCGGCTCAGGGCAAAGAGCAAGTCTGCTTATGATCCAGCAAAATAAAGAAGTGTCCCTCGGCAGGTATACTTCCTTCCCACCACACAAGATTTGCGTTCCCTTATTTCAGGATTCTTCTCCGGCACTATGACCCTCTAATGTGTGTAGACATTGCTTGGACCTCAGAGAACTGAAGCAAATGCTGATATTCTGGCTATTAATATTTATGTGGACAATAAAGACCTTCATCTGTTACTCAGGAGTCTCACGTCTTCTGCCAACATCTACGTAATTGTGGCAGGCTAACATATTAACGTCCAAGTAGAGTAAAATCTCAGGCCCTTCACAGATCTTGAAAACAGATTTCTGTAAGAACTGAGTAAAGCAAATAAACATAAAGAGCCTAGAAGTGTATCTGGCACATAAAGACTAAAGACTGAATAAAGTTTGGTTGTTAATATCATTATATAATTAAATATGCCAAATGCACACAATTTATTCATGGGCAAAGCCAAGGCTATAATCCAGAACTGTAAAAATTCAGACTAGGGGCACCTGGGTGGCTTAGCTGGTTAAGTGTCTGATTCTTGATCTCAGCTCAGGTCTTTATTTCAGGGTTATGAGTTTAAGCCCCAAGTTGAGCTCCACACTGGGCATGGAGCCTATGTAAAAAACAAAAACAAAAACAAAAACAAAAACAAAAAAACTCAGTCTAGTGTTCTTTTATCTCTTCATTCTACCAACCCCTTCTTCCCCAACATTATATTTTATGCATATTTAACTTTTAATTAATGTTGAAAATAATGTCATTTAAGAGGAAGAATTAAGAATTTTTTACAACTTATTTGGTGAATGTTAAAATCAGTATGAAAGAAACAATAGATCTGGTGATGAAAGACATCAGATCATTAGAGTATTATGTTAAGAAAAAAGTGGCCAAAACCATGGTAAGCCCTAAGACATATAAAAAAAACTAATTTGCCCAGGAATACACTATAAGCAAAATATTATAAAGCTTAAAAATTCCCTAATGAAAATCAATATTTTAATATGTACATTTTTATCTATGAAAATCCACTACTGCATTTTGTTAAGGATCAAATTTTTTCTTTCTTTTTTTTCTTTTTTGATGATCTTGAGAGGTCTGATTTTTTTTTATTAATTATTTTTATTAACATGTAATGTATTATTTTCCCCAGGGGTACAGGTCTGTGAATTGTCAGGCTTACACATTTCACAGCACTGACCATAGCACAAACCCTCCCCAATGTCCATAACCCAAGGCTCAAATTTCTAAGATGTATATGTCATAGACAGAACCTCTGAAAGTAATGGCTCCCTAGTACTAAGTACTGGATTTTGAAATTTTCCCCAAGACCTTTTCTGTAAGTCATGGCTCAAGATTAGGTACCCATATTACCACTGGAATAAAAATAATATCAATCAAATACTTGCTTTACAGTTGATCCATACTTAGTACTTTGCATGTTTTCTATTATTGAATCCTTATAACAATCCTACAGGATAGAAACTATTAGTAACTTAATTTACTGATGAGAAAATTATGAATAGGAAGTAATTTACTCAAGTTTATGCAGCTAGTAAGATCTAATGGACCATAGTGAACTAAAGTTCATTATGATGACTAGTGATCCTGTATTATGAAATCCTAATACTACTGGCATAAATCTTTGAATTTACCAAGGAAACACATATGGTGAGATCAAATGTTAAAATTAAGAAACTTGATTTTTCACAAAACCTGAAGAATTCTATAGGCTAATAATTGCGAATCACAAATCAGTCCTACCACTTCCATAAGCTATTCACAGTCTGGATTCGAACTCTATTCTCTTGGATGGAATGTAAAAAAAAAAAAAAAAAAAAGTTTTTTGAAGATTTTATTTATTTCTTTGACAGAGAGAGAGAGATCACAAGTAGACAGAGGCAGGCAGAGAGAGAGGGGGAAGCAGGCTCCCCGCTGAGCAGAGAGCCTGATGTAGGACTTGATCCTAGGACCCTGAGATCATGACCTGAGCCAAAGGCAGATGCTTAACCCTCTGAGCTACCCAGGCACCCTAAAATTTAAAAATTTTAAAGAAATACACTTATCTAATTCAATATTAAAAGAAAAAATTTTTAAAGATCAGTCTTCTTCCAGAGACCCTAAAAGATTGTGCTTTCACTGAAAATACAAATATTACAAAAAGATGATCAACTTTTACAATTTATTTCCCTCATTCTAACTTGCTCTGCTTTGCTACTCACACACTTGACATCATGTTTTCGATCATGAGGTTAAGATCAATTCATAGTCTGACTGATGTTTGAGATACGATATTTCTAAAAAATTCAAGTTTTCGCCATTATTGTCAACTCATTTCTAGTTATTACTCTTTTTGATTTGCTTAGTTCATCAGCTCTTTAAAAACACTGGGGCCATTTTCCCTTATGTCTCCTATGCTATTTCCAGAGTTCTGTTTTCTATCTGTAGGTCTGTCAAACATAGTAGCTCCATTTTTTAAAACAACATTTCACCTGGTCTTTTTCTTTTCTACAGTATATTTTGTACTTTTGAAGATCAGTATGACCTTTTTCATTTGTGATCAACATTTGCCATAACAGCTTCCTCTGAAGCCGAAAGGAAATAACTACAAGAAGAAAATGTGCTGAATGATCATGATGTGGGGACTAACCCTATCCTGATGCCCAGTTGGAGTACTTGGCCACCTACTTTATGTAATTTTAGGAATTTCAAAACTCCACATGTCTCCAGATTTTTGAATACTGATTTGCCATAATCCTTGTTCATCATCAGTTTAAAGAGGCAGAGTCTTATCTTTAGTTGTCTGCTGACAAAAAACAAAAAACATAATCACAAAGAATTACTGTTCAAAAAACTACGTATCAACCTGGAGTCTGAGGACAGGGTATTTCACCAGGAAGCAAGGAAACAAAAATAAAAAAAGAACATCTCAGGGATGAGATCTCTACAGTGGCAGAACACAGGAGGACATCATGATGAAGAGGTCTGGAGTTCTGTAGGATTTGGGAAGCTTGGCAGACATTATTTGTTTTCCTGGGTGTCCAACAATGAGGCAAGCACTCTGGGGATGATAAAATGATAAGACATAGGCTCTGCCTTTAAAGCACTTCCCATCTAGTTGTGGAGATCAAGTCTACACAGCCCAGGTAGAACACTGTAAGTAATTACAATGTTGTATGGGCAAGACTATTAAGAGTTCGAAAACACTGAATACATTAGCATTACTAACATCATTCTCTAAACACGATAATTAATTAAAGAGAAAAGAGAGAATGGTCAAAGAAGAAGATAGCAGTGGGATGGCAGCACACTCCACTGATACAGGGGTAAAAATATTTTTCAGCACACATGGCTTTAAGATGGGGGCATCTTAGAATGGGAGACTTGGAGTCTGTGTGAGGTCATGCCTCATCCAAAACTCTGGAATTCAGTATTTACTTATGTAAAAAAAGAAACAACAAACCCAAATGGAATTTGCTTGTTACTCTCCTAATTCATGATGTTTGGCTCCATTGAGTTATAGAAAGTATGATCTACAAGCATCTGTTAAGTGCCATTGTTGGCATGGTACTGGGGACTGAATTAATAGAATCCTATAAATCCTGTTCTTGCCCCATAAATCATTATAATATTGTAACCTAAGGAAATATTAATAGTAGAAATATCATTAGCACATTCTTTGCAAAATGACAGAAAAGAACTGGCCTATGCTGAAACACCTGTGTTTTCAGTGACTTTTTCTTTGTTCCTCACCCTTTTCTCTAACTTCCTGAAGTTAGAGAAATCTTGGCAAAAAGTTTATTGAGCCAAATCTAAGAGGTGGTAAAACAGTGGCATTTAAGGATGTAGGAAATCTTGAGTTTGGCCTTTTGGAATAATGAAGAGAGTCTGATTTAAGGAGTAAAGACCAACTCTATTCTTCAAAACATTTCGCAGATAACTGCCAATGGCATTTATGTTACAACAGATCTGAATTTTCAATGAGAAATAACTCCATTCATTAGAAGCAATGTTTCAAAAGAATAAGAACTAAAGGATTAGAGAACTTAGACCCATTCCCAATACATCAAACAGCTTTATTTTTCTTTTGGAGACGTCATTACCAACATTGTCATTAGAAGAATCTACTCTTACTTAATTAAAAACAAAATTCGCCTGAAAAAATGGAGTGAGAATTACAAGAACCAAACTCAGCGTTTCTCAATTTTGGCTTTTATTTTACTGTTTGATGTAGAATTTTGGAAAATGTCTAGATTCAGTGCAGTGAAGAATCATTGGGTATAATGAAGTCTATAAGAACAGACATGACTTGGAAATAAATTACTGGCTCATGGGGAGTCATCTACAATTTTAACTTTGGAGGTAAATGAGGCATGATGCTACTGCTTATTCTGTTTACTGTCTGGGTTTTTTCCTTAGTGAAAACATGTTGAATAAGATTTTTATTATAAATGCTTTGGTATTATTAACATAATTTTCTGGGACTTGGACTTTCTTTTAAAACAAATATCCTTGTACCAGTTCTTACTTTGAATATGTATTCATTTAATGTTTAGTTGAGAATTTGAGATCTTATTCATTACTGTTCTTCATGATACTATGAAGAAAACATTGTTGTATAAATCCATAAAAGGTATCAGCATAGTTAATAGCTTGGGTATTTTATGAATACTTATATTTTGTGAAAATGTAAGCTTGCTTTAAATGAATTTTTTCCATTTTTTTCTTAGGTAGATATTTCTGTATTTCAAAATAGAAGACTATAAAAATCAGAGCACTATTATCAAGGAAGAAGGATATCTAAATGTTAAAGTATAGGAAGAGATTCAGTAGATGTTTTCTCTAGACATAAAGAGATGATGTGCTAGACAGTTCCTGGAACATGAGTAGAGCTTTGATGTACTGTTTTTGGTTGATTGATATACCAAGGACACGGCTGCCTTCACAGTCAGAAGTGAACATAGGATGTGAAAAGTAAAATCTGAAAGAGCACTTGTGCTAGAGTATTTACTATTCTTTCTCTGTTGGCACCACTCCCAACCCAGCCTGTTTTATAACTGCCTGTAGTAAGGTGAAGCATCAGGAGGAGGAAGTAATGGGACATCTGAACATGGAAAAAAAAAAGAAAGATGAGATCTGAAAAGGGGGTAGGTTCAGAGTTAGAAGCAAAAGTGCACTTTATCAGTTAACTACTTGGGTAAAGTGGTATAATCCATCGGGCACCCCCCCACACCCAAAATAAGATATCAGAAAAGTAGAACTGGAATCCAGGGCTATGGACCTAAATTGTACACATCAATGGCTTCTCCTATATCAGCTCTGTGCTCCTAGTTCACGGATTGGAAGAGGGTCCTGAGGGCATCCAGTCATTACTCACGGTGGGGCGGCTAGAAGTCTGAGGATGTGAAGCAGTGACTGTCTCCTGATACTGTGTAGTTCTAAACTCTCCTCACTCTGGGTTTTGTTGTTGTTGTTGTTGTTTGTTGTTTGTTTTTTTATGATTATTGAAAGAGTTGAGAAGGGCCACTTCTGTAGTAAGGTTAGCTATTCTGGGATAACTGGGATTGATAATTATTATTATAAACTATCAATAAACCCAATAAAGAATTTCTTTGGGCAGAGCTTTTGGAAAACCAGCTTCTAATGCCAGCCTCATAATTAATGGGATATGTAAAATATTGGATAACAGCCTGTGTACCTCTCAGCAGACTCTTTTAATAAATCAATCTCTACTGATGCCCTGCTGTTAAGATTAAATGACACCAAATATATGCAACACTTGGAGAAAAATGAGGCACAAGATTTGTATTTGAGCTGTAGAATTTATTTTATGCTTAGTATGGAAAAACCCTCAGCCAAGGTAGCTGTGTGTAAATTCTGAAGCTTATACTATGAGAAAAGAACATCTTAAGCGTCTGTGCCTGTATTCATTTGTGGGAGGTGCTGGGAATGACAAGAAGTATGGTACGTTGTAAAGCAACCCAGTGAAATGACAATGAAGACCAAGGATTCTTCTTATGTTAAGATTATATTTCTGTTTTCTACATTAAAATAAAATTAATCTTTCTTCCTTATGATATAATCAATTATATAAATGTCTCTTCTCCCTTATTTACTTATAAAATCCTTGAGGAAGTCATGTCTCATATTTTCTACCTATATGAGACACAGTACAGAGCTTTGTACACACATATTCAAAAAAACATCTGGTGAAGGAATACTATCTGTTGATTTTCCAGCTGTTTATATAGAGATGAAGCTCCTCTCACATGTAATTAATGACAGCTGTGGCAGCAAATAATAGAATAAGTTTGATAGGTGGTTCCAAGGGGGCATGGCTTCCTTTTCCAAAGAACTGCTTTGAAAGGCAAACATTTTAATAGCTGCCTAAAAATTCATCAGTTATATCTGGCCATCAGCCAAGTTTCTGTGATTTTTTTTTTAATCATTCACAAAGTATATGTTCCTCAAAAACAGAGCCTGAGTTTCATCATCTGCAGGACACAGAATGCCAGTTTTTAAAAGTGTTTTTGAAATAGACTTTGCTATGTAATTATAGATGTAAAATTGTATCTCCTAGCTCAAAGAGAACTGTTGAAAGAAAAAGGAGATGCTTTGTTTGTCAAGAATGTCAGGGTCATTATTTTTATGGGATGCTTTTGAGAAACACTAATCTGTGGAAGAAAAGCATCCCAGAAGGCAAATTTGACAGTTGAAATTCTTGTGCCCAAATTGTTCCAAGGATCATAATTAATTGAAACATAATGAAAGGCTGAATACAGCTTTGTTTCGCTTCTTCACAGAGCCAGTGAAGTGATTCTAAGTTAAATCTTCAAGATCTAAGAGATGAAAATATATTCTGTTTTATACAGAAAAACACAGGGTGATTGAGAGATGGTAAAATGCTGAAAGACATCTCAACAACATTCTAGTATAGTTTCAACTGGTTCTAGACTCTCAGAATAAGCAAAATCTCTTCCCACACTGATAAACACATACTTGTATATAGCATTCCATTTTTGAAGCAGACTTAAATAGCATGGGAGTTTATTATTGTCTGGAAAGTGATGCCAATGAAAAACTGCCAATTTGGCCCTTTTAAAGAAATCAAAACCTAATCTTGTCTCAAAGTCAATAATTTTTGGTAAGTTTAACAACTAATTTTAACAACTAAAACCAACTTGTGGGCAAACTTTATGAAATGGAATCTGTCATTTACACAGCAGAGGACTTTCAAGAACACAAATGGAGTTTTAGTTAAAATCAGGGAAAAACTGTAAGCTTCGGGACCTAGATTGTTTTACACTACAAGTATAATTGATTTTTGAGGTTAGGGGGGAGGGAATATTTTGAGTTGTAATCTCTTTTAATTATTGGCCCACGCCTCATACCCCATTGCTGCTAATAAAAAAGATATAGCATTTTCTCTTGGGACATTTAACTTTGGAGAGAAATTGAAACTGAACTATCTTGTGTAGATCAAGATGGAGGTAGGGAGAAAGTTAGTAGTAGTAAAAATATTGTTCATAGAAAACAAATAGGGTTAATGAGCCTGAATCTGAGAAATAACCCTGAGCTAATAGGTCTTGCTAAAGTCATGGAACTATTTCTAATGGTGGAGGTAAGGCGGTCCTGACACGTTAGAGGATGAGCCCTGTGCAGGAGAATGTCATGGTCTCACTTACAGAGCTTCTGTGCAAGAGGATTTCATAACTCAGAGTCTATTTGCTGAGGAAAATTAACACTAATACACATCTAGCAAAACAAAGGTGCTGCAAATTGTTTGTTCAGTGAATGAGTAAGTGAATGAACACAGACCGTTCCTTCTCCTCAGGAGTTCAGTTCCTTCTACAGGACAGTTTTATATAGTTAACCCAGGTGTACGATATAATTTATTTGTATATTTTGATATTTCACCATGCTATCTCATATAGTCTGGGAATTAATCCAGTATGGATGACATTATAAAAGGAAACTATTGCAAATTTTAAATAACCTATTTAAAAATGGGATTTTACAAATATTAATGATTATAATTGCCATTCGAATACTAAGTTTTATATACACTGCTAAGCCTTGTGTATGGATTATCTTTTTTTGTACACACAAAGAACAAACCAACTCAGTATTAGCATCCCCATTTTATACAGGAAACAGAGGCTCAGAATGGTAAGTCATATGCTCAAATTGCACAACTAGTAAGGAGCAGAGCCAGGAATCACACTCAGGGAGTCGGATTCCAAGGCACACATTCTTAACCTCTAAATTGCCTTATAAACACAATCAATGAATATTTCAAACTTTTTTAAAAACCAAAACATGAATGGAGATCCCCCTGTAACTAAATACACACATACATTGAAATGTAATTTCCTGGACATGTGGACATACGCATAGCCAAACCCGGTCCACTTTATGAATCCGATGTTTACTCACAAAAACATCACACTTAAAATCCAGAAAAAAATACAATCTCTTGTAGAGAAGTGGGAAGAAATATGAAAATTGCCGTAAGTGGATTTCTAAAGGGCTTACCACAGAAATAAACAAGTATTAAGAGGGAAAAAAGGTTCATACTTTATGGCTCACTTGTGAATAAAATTTACTTAGTTAAAAAAAAAAAAAGCAAGAGAGAAAAGTTTTGGCACTGAATATTTTAGAGTAGGTATATGTTCTATAACAAGTAGTTTGGAGTAGTTTACCAAAACTTCAAACATAAAATCTATCTTTAAATATTGGCAAAATGAAATTATAAAAGATTTATTACCCCCCTTGATTTTTTTCATCTTTCTCCCTTATCCCCTGTCCCTGTGTCCTTCCTCCCCTTAATCCCTCAAATTATTTACTTAGTGCATTTTTATATGCCAGTATAAAAATCACTGTCCTCGAGGAGTTTATTTCCTAGTGGGGCACAGATGATAAAAATAAGCCAAAACAGGAAAATAACATAGTATGCTAGAAAGTGATAAATGCTATGGGGGGGGAAAAAAAAACAGGGCAGGATTGGTGCTACAGGAATGACAGAGGCAGGCTACAGTTTAGAACAGGATGATTAAGAGAGTCCTCATTAAGAAGAACATACTTAAGAAAAGAACTGAAGGAAGTGAAGGAGTTAACCATGTGGTTTTTGGAGGGAAGACTGTTCTAGACAGAGCACAAAGAGTGCATAGGCCCAAGACAGAAGTGTGCCTGATATGCTTGAGATAAGCGAGGAAGTTATGTGGCTAAATGGAGTTAAGTAAGGTTGGCTTTGGCGAGGTCGGGGAGGAGAACCAATAATGAGGTCAGAGAGGTAAAGGGGCCAAAACATATAATGTCAAGTTAGCTTCATATAGTCTTTCATGTTTACACTGAGAAAAATGAATAGCTAGTGTAGGATTAGGAGTGACATGATCTGACATGGGATTTAAATCAGCAGCTTTGGCTGCTGCATTGAGAACAGACTGTAGTGGGCAAGAGCAGAAGTAAGGAAATCAGTTAGGTGCTTTGCGATAATCCGAGTGAAGAAGAGTGATAGATCGTTAAGTAGAACTGAGCAGGATTTAAATTCTGATTGCATTTTTACTATACGCATCAAATGATACAAGTATCTCTCTCTAAGCACTGCTTCAGTGCTATCCCACAAATTGATGCACTGGGTCTTATTTTCATTCAGTACAAAATATTTTCTAACCTTTCTTCTGATTTCCTCTTTTGACTCATAGGTTGTTTAGAAGTAACTAGTTTTATTCTCAAATATTTGGGGACTTTGTATACACCTTCCTGTTGATTTCTAGATTAACTATTAAAATCTGAAGCACACTTTATATTACTTTAATTCACTTAAGTAAATTAATGTATTAAGGATTGTTGTATGACCTAGAAAATGGTCTATATTAATGAATGTTCCATTTGAACTTGGAAAAAATGTGCATTCTGCGGTTGAGTGGAGTGTTCTATACATATTAATTAGCTCAACTTTTCAATAATGTTCAAGTGTTTTATATACTTACTAATTTTCTATTTAATTATCAATGACTCAGGGGAGTACTGACATCTCCAACCATAACTGTGAATTTCTCTTTTCTTACCATAATTTTTTTTTTGTTCTATGAATTTTGAAATTCTGTTGTTAGATGCATACACATGTAGGGTTATAATGTTTTCTTGGAGACCTGACCTCTTTAACATTATATAATGTCCCTCTTTGTTCCTGGTAATATTCCTTAAAGTCTATTTTGTCCACTATAATATAGCTACTCTAGCTTTTTGTTGTTGTTATTAGGTGTTTTCATGGTATGTCTTTTTCCATTTCTACTTTTAACTTAACTATGTCCTACATTTAAAATGGTTTTCTTGTAGAAGCATATAGTTTCATCTTGTTTTCTTATCTAGTTTGACAATCTGAGACTGTAGTGTGTTTATCCTATTTATATTTAATGATATTAATCTGTGGTTAGGTCAAACTCTATCATCTTGCTAACTGTTCTCTAACGTTCTATCTGTCCTTTGCTTCTTTTGTCCTCTTTTTTCCCCTACTTCTGAATCATGGAGTGTTTTTTTTTTTTAAATTTTAGTTTACCTCTACTATAGGAGTATATGTCTTTTTATATAATTTTTAATGGTTGCTGTAGGTTTTTAAATATGCACTTTAATTAGGATCTGCCTTAAAATAATGTATCACTTTGTATATAGTATAGGAACCTTAAAATACTATATACACTTTTCCTCTCTTCCATATGCTGTTGTTGTCATACATTTTATATTTATATTTGTGATAAATGTATAATACATTACTATTTTTGCCTTAGGCAGTTATCTTTTGAATCAATTAAAATAAGAGAAATTAATTTGACGTTACCTTGCTTGATTCCAGTTCTAATGTTCTTCATTTCTTGATGTATATCAAAGTTTATGGTTGGTCTCATATTCCTTTTGTCTGAAGAACTTCCTAAATTCTGAAGATATTTTAAATGTAGAATCAGTGAAATTTCCAGATGTATTTGTAGCCTTTGAGAGAAAGCAAAGTCAAAGATTACCCCTATAATTTATAATAGAACTGTGGATAAATCACAATGAACAGCAAATAATTAAATAGAAAAGAATACATTTAGGAAGGAAGAGATACTAGTATAAGAAAAAAAATCAACCCTAAAAGAAAAATATGACTTGCTACATCAAATGTATTTTGAGTTTTGGGGGGGTGTTTTGTTTTTTGTTTGCTTTTAAAGATTTTCTTTATTTACTTGAGAGAGAGAGTGTACAAGCTGGGGGAGGGGAAGAGGGACAAGTAGACTTCCCACTGAGCAGGGAGCCTGTCACAGGCCCATCCCAGGACCCTGAGATCATGACCTGAGTTGAAGACAGCTGCTTAACCAACTGAGTCACCCAGGCATCCCCCTCAAATGTATTTTGTAATTACTTATCTGTCATGCATTTTTCTGCCCATCAAAGTCCTGATTTTGAAGATCCGTACAAGTCCCCAGGTTGACAGAGGATGCAAAGATCCTATGTCTACATGTGCCTACCTCTTCCCATTAATCTGGATGCAGAACTCAGTCCCTTCACTGGTTTCAACAAGAAGTCTTTCCCTTGCTTTCACTCTCATGTTCATCAGGTTTCCTCTTTTTATTTATTTTTTTACTCCTTCATTTTTGTTCCCTTCTTATGAAATCCCCTCCTGTGAATTCTGAATTCTTATTTTATGTGGAGTTTAACTATCTTCTACAATCAGCATCATATAAACAAAATCCCTTAAGGAGGTTATCGGAATAAAGATGGTCTCAGGATCTCCCTTTCCTAGCAACTTAGGTTTGTGAATTTACCCCACTCTTGCAGGTAAAGTTCCTCCTGGATTTGCATACAAGACATTTACTGGGATTGTTCTTAGAATCAATATCTGTGAAGGAGCAAGGGAGATGAGACCAGGCAGAGGGAGAAGTTAAAATGAAATAGAGTTGAAATAGTAGCTACAGTCAATGCCACAGTGCTCTCTCAATGATCACTGAGATGATCCTAAAAAGATGTCCCACATTGGGGAACACAGCCCACAATAATCAATCATTGGATATAGCTGCAGCCAGGAACAGGTGCATAGACTTGGGCAAGGCAGCTTGAGGTCAATTCCCAGAGTGGCATGCAACTGTAAGTCATTAGCAAACACTACCAGCATCTGAGATCATGAAGACTTGACTTTGCAGGGGAATCTACAAAGTGTCCAAATGTATTCACTATAATCCATTCCTGTACGACTCAGTTCCACTTGCTCCACATAGTATATTGCCTCCACAAGGGAATGACTCCAGGACTGTAACTGGCAGCCTTTCCTAGGAAAGCTTTATGAGGAGTTTAGTAGGACAAGTTACAGTGTCCCCTGCAGCTCTTCCCCAGGATGCATCTGATATGTAGAGTCTCCCTCATCTATTAACCCAACTACTAAATTCTGCTCACCTTCGACTATCATATCAGCTGGTCTTCCTCACTTAGTTGGCAGAAGGATCCAGGCTCCCCTCAGAGACAAGGACATCTGGGCCCCTAGTTGCTGTGACTTTCTCAGGATGTGGCTTTCGCTCATGTCTATTTACCATAAAAATTGGTGTGGAGAATGCCGAGAGCTCCCTTCCACCTTCCACTTTCCCCAGCAGATCACCTGGGTAACAAGTGTATTTTTGTCTGCTTGTATTATTAACAGCAGCCCTACCTTCTCCTGATGATCAGGGACAATTACTCCTGCCAGGATGTGGATTTTTTTTTTTTTTCCTACTGGATTCCCGGCACAAAGAACCTAAAGTAACCATGGGGCAGTCCAGCTAAAGCTTAGTGGAGCTCCTGTAAAAGCATTCCTTCTCTGAGAATCACAACCATTAGAACCACAGAACCTAGAGTTGTGGGGATAGGAAATATAGATTTCCCAAGTGGTCACTGGGAGTGATAAGCAGAGTCTCTCATTCTTGCAACCCTTACTTGCCAGATGCATGTAGTCTTCCCTCTAGGGAACACAACATTATATAATGGTTGATGATATAAGGAGTATTCTTCATCCTGGAGAATGAAGATGTGTACCATATCCTCATAGAGTTGCCACCTTAGTTGTACCTTCAAAAAGTCATTCCATCGGGGTGCCTGGGTGGCTCAGTTGGCTAAGCCTCTGTCTTCAGCTCGGGTTGTGATCTCGGGGTCCTGGGATCGAGCCCTGCGTCAGGCTCTCTGCTCCACGGGGAGCCTGCTTTCTCCTCTCTCTCTCTCTGCCTGCCTCTCTCCCTACTTGTGATCTCTGTCTGTCAAATAAATAAATAAAATCTTAAAAAAAAAAAAAAAAGCCATTCCATCAGACTAGCAGAATCCAGTGATAGGATATATGATAGGACCAGTAAACCTCATTGTCAGGTGCCTATTGTCACATCTCATTTGCTGAAAAGTGCTTTGTTTGATCCAGTGCAATTTATGTAGGATCACAAGTTGGCAGATTAAATATTCTGTTTGCCCTTGAATAATGGTGCTGTCAATGAGTCTAGCGGGCAGGAAAGGCAATCACAAAGAGAACTCTACTCAAAATAAATTTCTGCGTTCCAAGATGGAATGGACACGACGTAATCAACTTTGGCTGGTTGGTCCCCTCAAGGGATGGTGCCTTATTAAAAGATCAGCACTAGTGTTACTGCTATCAGTTTAGATAATTAGCAGCAGTACTAGGTCTACCTGGTGACTGATAACCATGTTTTTGGGCCCATATAGACTACATCCTTGCCTCCATAGCTTCTCCTGTATAAGCCCTTTGTACAACATTGAGGTGGATTTTGACCCACACTGGCTATTGTCAACTAAGTTACTCTATAAGATTTTTTGGGGCCACTTCACTAGTAGACTCTCTCTGGTCCACTGATTATGTGAACCAAAGTTTTTCACATGTCACACCCACGTTAACATGCCAGCTCACAGGTTTCTTCTCCAGGCTTCTCTGTCTCATTTTTCTAGCTTTTCTCCTTTCAAGCTCCTGGCCAACAAATCCAAACATATGTCTCTGCTAGTGAATCTACATATAATCTTAAGCAACATATTTGTCTTTCAACCCAAAATAGATGGCAGTACACACCACCCAAACTCTGCCAATGGGGAAGACCGCCCCCACTGTGCTCTCTCCAGGCCACACCTGAGTGAGGCTGTTGTGCCTGAATCCAAAGGCCCTATCAGTTGTCTACTCTTGTGTATCACCTTTCCCCAAAGCTAGGTGGTTTAAAACACCATATTGTTTCTTAAAGAGAGATGACAAACATGGCCAAGGATGAAGACGAATAGAAGTGAATGAAAGTGAAACTCATAAAATGAGCATATGAAAAATAGGGACTGTGATATCACTATCAACAGACAATGAAAGGATGTGAGATAGAGACTGTGAGATAGACAATGATGTTATAAATAAGTATAGGAGATAAACTAGAAAAAATATTTATGCTTCATACTACACAAAGCCATAATTCCTTACCTTTGTCTTCAGGCCTCTGCCAACTTCGGATTCCATTTGTCAGGTAAGCATTCTTTGAACTGCTATACTCTGAAGGCCCTATCAGAAACCACTGTGAGAAAATGGTCTCCTATTTACTGCCTTCATGTTAGTACTTCAACCTGGAATTTTCCTCCCACTCCATCACACCCCAACCCTTCATGAAATACTTAATTACTTTTTATGATCCAACTCAAATTCTTTTTGGACATTAGTGCAGACTTAAACAAACAAACAAACAAATGGAGCCTCAGTGAAGAAACTCCTGTCAAGAATAGATTTTCCTCTCCCCCAGCACAATGAATTCCTTAATAGCGGGGCCTATTTTATCTGTCACCATACTGCTATACAAAACATAGAGTAGGCGCCGACACTTTGGTGAATGAATGCCTTAGCACCTTATACTCAGGCCATGCAGCCTTGTATTATATTTTATAGTCATTTATCATTTCCATACATTAAAATCTCCCTGAAGGCAGAGACCACATCATAATTTTGATTTTTATAGAATCTAGTAAAGTGTTTTAACATCAAACTAGGACTCAAATATTTAAATTAATTTGTTAGGGATTAGTACTGATCCAAGACACATGAGAAGAGGAGCTGACCTGTGATGTAGTAATTACAAAAACAGCCCCACAGCCTCAGGGAATCTCATGAGGCTCTCTGAAGGTGGAATGGCTCTTTAGATATGTCCTGAATCAAGGCCAGGGGGACGAGCCCTTGCATCCTGCATTGACCAGACGTTGGATTTGTGCTGTGTCACAGGAAGAAGGCATAACCTTGGGTGAGGCAGCTTCCTTGAGCCAAGGACAATGCCCAAAGGAGGACACAGCTGTGAGCCATCAGCATCCAGATTCCAGCCAACAAGGGCATCTAGGTAGTGCCTGGCAGCACGGTATAGGGCATCCCTGAGAGGGAAAAGGCAGTCTCTTACTCACCTTCCATAAAAACCTTCGTAAGGTGTGGGAAAGCAAACCAGACTGAATTTACTTGTAGCATCCAAGCCTTCAACTCCTCCTTTGAGTCCAAAAAACTTCTTCTCTTCTTTGAGGACTTGAACTGGCACTTGGGGCATTTATTTCTGGCTCTGCCCTGTCACTAGGATACTGGGTAAGTTTCTCACACTCACTTCCACAATGCTACTCACCCACGACCGTACTGCCACCAGCCCAGCTTAATCGAGCTGGGTCTCCCTGCATCAGCAGACATCTCTGTGACATGTGGCTTTCTGGGGGTTATACAGTTGTCCCTAGCTAGAAGATGGTAGCATTATAAAATATGGGCCTAAAAGATATAAAATTCTCACCAGTGTCTTCTATCATCTTTTCCACTCAGGCTCAAGGCTTACTTTTAGGTTAATG
This sequence comes from Mustela nigripes, assembly GCF_022355385.1. NCBI lineage: Eukaryota > Metazoa > Chordata > Mammalia > Carnivora > Mustelidae > Mustela > Mustela nigripes. The sequence goes on from NC_081559.1 coordinate 76,164,431, forward strand.
ACTCCTACACAAAGGGAGAAGCATCAGCTTCTGTTCTTTTCAGCCCCTGCATGCATGATCCCTGCCTCCCACAAGAAGGGGCCAGAATTATCTATTGGGCAATTTTGCTTGCAGGGACAACTCATCTCCTTGGTTCCTCCTTGTTTTCTGATCTTAATTTCTATATGGCTAAGAAAAGTTTACCATGGTAACTGTTGTTTGCTAAAAAATTACCCACCTTTTCTATAAGCATTTTTTTTTTTTTTCCCAAAAATGGAGAGGATGATGCTTTCCTTTCTGGCAGACTTATGCATTGAACAAGTACCATATAAATGGGTAGCTTCTACATTAAAGGTGGTTTGTACTTGGATGGTCCCAGCTATTCTTTCTGAACTCAGATGTCCTACACTAAAACTAAATTAATGGACACAGTCTCTTACCAGGCTTCCCATTGTTTCCCCTGAGTTTCCCAGGGCTGGAGGTTAGAAAACATTCTGTGGCATCTTACTTGCAGGGCAGCTGATTTACTAGGACAACTGGTAAACCAGTACCATCAACTGCAACTCCCCAAGTCTCAACTAAGGCCTCCAGCTCAACTCAGCCATTTGGTTGGGTTCTGTAACAATAGGCTCTGTTACCTCTTTTTCTTCTCTTATTGAATAAAGCTTTGCTAACAAGGAGAATTTAGATCTCCCATGAATTCTAAAGCTTCTCTAATAATGCCTTGCTGTATGTTGCTCTTGTAAAAACATGTTTTAACTGAATGCGATTTTCCAAACTGTTCAATAACACCTTGTCATATGGCTCATTGCAAAAGACTCTATTATTAACACATTTCCAGAGAACTCTTCTCCTTCCTGTTGGTGCATGGTGGGGAAGTGCATGTACGAGTCCCAGCAACTCTCCCCATTATCAAGTGTACTATTTGATGCTGTCAAGTATTTCGTCACAGATGTAAAGCTCTGGCAGGACTGAGATCACGTGTACCTCCTAATGCCAAGTCCATAAACTTCCTTTTAATCTTCACATCTCCACCTCTGAAACCTGCCACCACTGCAACCCAGCATGCTAGCTTCAAACTCAAAATCCTTCTGTCTGTTCCCTGAAATTAGACTGCCTAAGAATGTATCTAGTGTATGGTTAACAGGTTAGCCACCTTTAGTAGGGAATTCCAACGTATGCCTGATGCCTGCTTCAAAAGTAGATGTCCTCATCTGAGGGACTCAATAAATAGAGCTTGGTAAAATGCAAAAGCACAATGGCCACAATTCCCATTAGGGAAAAAAAAAAAAAGTTCTATTTTAGAGTCTATTGAAGTAAATCTCTAAGAAAATACCTCTCATCTGTAACTTGGCATGATTTTGGCTTATATAATGATTTGATACCTTGATTTTTGCTTAAAATATTCAATCTTGAACTCTGTGTCCCTATACAAAAACTGGAACACTGACCTCAGAGTAGATCTCTACCTCGAATTTCTTATGGGGCTATTGGGGACCTATTCCTTTAAGATTCTTAGAAAAGTTATCGTTAATTGAACATAGAGGGTCTGGGAGACATATCCTGAAAATCTGTAAAGACTTTCTGAAAAGGTCTATGAAAAATCCCCTTAAATATTTCAATTCTTAAGAAAGGGTTTAACAACCACACATTTTGTTTCATGTTTACTGTAAGACCACATTTCTTGACAGCACTCTGGAATTGATCTTTGCCCGGAGGTTCTTTCTTATTTTTGAGAGTCTTCTTCCGGGAGAAATTAGGGAAAAGAAATATTTTATTTTTGAAACTAGCAAATTAAGGGCCATTTTTAGTCATCCTATATTGGGCTTAAAAATGAGGTAATTTCTTCTTTAGCTCATATCTCTTTATTTTATGATATATAGTGAAAGAGATTCATTGTCACTTTCAACATTTAGCATAGAAATATCCTTAGCCAGATCAATTAGTTCACTAGATACATTTTGTAAGTGACAGTTTTCCCAAACTTTCTATCACTATATATCAAAGATCTCCTATCTTCTAGCCCCAATACCATTCCATTCACCCTCCTTTAGGTCTTCACTGACTACCACTTTGAGGCTCACTGATCCTGTAACACCCATGTCCAGGTAACAAAATCTGTTCCTCTTGCTAAATAGCAAATCCATGTAAAACATACATTCATTTCCTTTTGCTCATGATTTTGTCTGACAATAATTTTCAGGAATGCTCAGCACGGCAGATCCTACCTGGAGCCACCCTTGTAGTCATTGTCAAATATGGCCCAGAACTATATTGGTCATATGAAGACTCAATGGGGCTAAATGTCCAAGAAAGCTCATTCTCATGTCTGGCAGTTGAAGCCAGCTGTTAGCGGGTAGCTCAGCTTTATTGTGACCTGCGGCATGTACATATCGCTTGGCTTGCTCATACCTTGGTACCTTTCGGTAGTTGGACTTCTTTAAATGACTACTCAGGACCAAAAGTATAAATGTTCTCATGAGCAAGGTAAAAGATGTATCACCTTTTACGACCTGGTCTCAGAAATCACATAACATCAATTCTCCTTATTCTGTAGTCAAAGTAGTTACAAACCCACCCACATTCAAAGTGAGAGAATGTATACTCATCTCTCAGTGTGAAGAGTATGTAAGAATTTTGCAGCCATTTTTTAAAACCCACCAAAGGGGCCTTGCTGTCTTGCTTTCTCTGGTATCACCAGTCTTTATGCTAATAACAGATACACAGGGGATACTCCTTGAGGGTTTGATGAAATAATGAATTTTTGTAGGAAAAGAAAAGAAGTTCTGTGTTTATGCTAACACTAGTGAAACACCATGTGAGGGCTCTACCCCTGATATTTTCAAGAAAAGAAGACAACACTAGTGGTACCTTGGGTGATATAAGCAGTCACTTGTCTAAAAGCAAAAGGTTGACCCTTATGTTCTCTTGGCCCTATTCATTTTTTGATTTTCTAGGCATAGGGAAGATTCCTACATTATCAGAATTTTCATTTGCATTTTTGAATGATAATCAAGTTCTCTTACTCCAAGAATACCTGGCATTATGATAACCTGTAGCAGCCTCAAGTAACACATGGAAAAGAAGTAAACTTCTCCATCCTAAAGAACTATGGATGCTCTTCAGGTACTCAGTTGCAGGGAGCAACTCTGGCCACACAAATATACAGCTGAATGTTCTTCTCTGTTCCCTGTTAGTTTGGGTATATAGTAGAATGTTTCCATATATTGTGTCACAGGACACAGAGAAATCCTATGTGTGGATGAGGGGAGCTATAGGAATATTACATACCAAGACCAAATACCTAAACTCTGAGTTAGGATGCGTTTCAGCAAATTCACTTTCTATACATTACACAAAATTATAAGCAGGGCACAAGCCTTAAAAACCTTTGTTATTGTCCATCAACACCACCACCTAACAAGTTACCCCATTTACAAGTGGAAATAGCTCCTTAGAAATGTCAGACATCTTGTTTAAATCCTCTGAAACAAAACAATTTCTGTGATGCATGTCTAGTGATGCCAAGAAATCCATCTGCAAGCCAGAATTTCATCCTTTAAATACCTTGTTATGGTAGCACAAAAGAATACAATGAATTTTGTTTAGAGTGTCAGTCTGCCATCTCTGGGCTAAAAGGATTAGGTCTAAATTGCACATCATTACATAAGACTGCATGAAAATGTCTGATTATTTTGTCTTTAAATGTACTTCATGGTATTTTATAAATAGCAAAAAAAAAATAATAATAATAATTACACTAAAGAAATCCATTCTGAGGGCCACAAGCAGTAGATCTTCCAGGCATTCCATTTTATGTTATTTATTCAACACACAAAGGTCAGAGGCTTTTCAAGTACACTCACTTGCTGGACATGGCAGGAGTCTGAGGAGAGGCCATAGAATGTGTTGGTTAAATCCATAGAGTTTGGTGTCAGTCAGCTTTGGTTTTAGCTTCTCTGACTAATAAATGTGACTAAGAAATTTACTTAACCTATCTGTTGCTCATTTTCTGTATCTGTAACATTGAAGATAAAAGACTCACCTCCTAGGGTTGATTTAATGATTAAATGAGGTAACATATGTAATTTAATCACCAGTGCTTGGCACAGAGTAGATGCACCATTAACAAGTCATATAAGAGTAAACACATAATTTCAATAGGTATCGTGTGTGTGTGTGTGTGTGTGTGTGTGTGTATGAGAGAGCAGGGAAGGAGGTGGAGAGTGATGGGGGAAAGAAAGAAAGAGGAAGAGGGAGAGATATAGATGGAGAGACTACTTTAAAAGGGGCATATAGAGAACACTATTGGGGACACAGTATGGACGTGATGATTACTTGCTAATGTTAACTTCTCCAATGAAGTTTTTAAATATTGAAGATATGGGAATGGGACAGGAATGAAATGTCAGGAAACATATGGAGATTTATGTTACTTTGAGAGTCACTAGTCTTCTGTACATATGATAAAGCAGAAAGTCAAAAACATCTCCCCCTCCTCTTCCCCCTTATATTTCCATTTCAACTATACTTCTGCACCTAACCTAGCACTTCCATGTATCAGAAGTCTGTCCTTTGAATAGGACTCAGCTGTCCACTAGGTAAAGTAGTTAAAAAGCCATCAGGCCATTACCGTGTCACTGAAAACTGAGAGTTATTTTCATGTTATTAATGGGAGGAGAGTCCAGTGTGATACACAAATAAAAGTAGACTTTTCTATGGAACTAGAGTTGGGGAGGGAGTGAAGGAAAGATTTTAGGTGGACAAGGTCTTTTCTCCCTTTTCAGATGAATTGGTGAGGTCATTCCTATCCTCAATCTTTATATGTCAGATCATTCAGAAGAAACACATTCTGCAATAAAGTGCTGTAATCCTGCCATTATTAATTAGAATAACAATTTCCATTGCTTAAGCTTATTTCTGTGATGGTTTTGTTAAAAAAAATATTCAGGTTTAGCCATATATGTTAAGAGACAGAGTATCAATGACCAATTTCTAGTTCTGTTAATGCCTTTTCAAAAATATATTTTACCTTAACACACTTCTGTTCAAAAACAACCTTCAGATAACCTTTTAAAATATTACTTATGAATCTATGCACCTCGGTAAAGTGTTTCCTGTTTTTCATTTCCCCAAGGCCGAAGTGACACAATTATTAGCTTTTGATAGAGTTAAACAGTAACTACCCATGCTTATTTTTGTGAAAGAATGGAAAACAAATATACCTTCAAGCAGTGAAACATTTGAAAAGATTCCCACACTTCAGTTCTTTCTTGTTTCTTCTTTTACCTAGAAGATCATAGAGCAATTGAAAAAAAATCAAATATTAAAAAAAAACTTTTTCTCTACTTCTAGCAGTGAATATATCCTTTTTCTTTTACTAGGGAACTTCTTTAATCCTGTATGGTAGTACTTATAACTTTCCAGGTACCATTCTAGTGCTGGGCATATACCAGTACACAAAACAGGTAAAAATCCCTGCCATAATAGAGCATATAGTCTAATGGGGGCGGGGGAGGTAGAGACAGAAAATAAACAATATGAGCACAGTAATAAATAATAAAGGGAAAAGTAGGCCAGGAAGAGAAAAGGGAGTATCAGTGAGATTGGTCAGTGAGTGTGGTTTTAGGTAGCATGGTCAGAGAAGGACTCTTGAGAAGATGACATTTAGGAAAAGATATGAAAGAAGTATAAGACACCATGTTTTAAGGAATAGTTGGCAGACCAAGTGGAGTCACTAAGGGAATAGTAAGAAATGAGATATAAGAGGAGCCAGTCTGACAACCTATTTTTAAGGATGCTGGCTTTTATGCCATTACATTAAATGGCGTTACAAGTATGAAAGAGGATATCATTAAAGGTATATCCACACCTCTTTGTCTTTCAAGATTCACTCCCCACCCTTCTCCATCCTTTTCTCTGGCCTCAGGAAGCTGAGCTCTCTCTGCTTTTCCTCATGACCAATCACATTTCTTCCTTTGGGCCACCTTACTCCTCTTTCAGTCATCCAAATGTTCCCTGTGTCAGAGAAGCAGAGACCCAGCCAAGCGGTGTTTCTCTGGATGGTAGTTGTCAGCAATGGCCTTAAACTCACCAGCTTCAGTGTGGGCAGAAGGGCAGGGGAGGGGACACACACTTACTGAAATACAGATTCCTTGACTTTACCAAAGACATTCTATCGGTATCTCTGAGAATCTCTGGCTTTGGGACCAAAAAATCTGCATGTTTAATAACTTTCCCAATATCAGTTATTTCTAACTGTGTGGCTTGCATATTAGAATTCTAGATTATAGAAACAGCACTCTCCTGATAGACACCCAAGCAATTTCTTTCTTTCTTTCTTTTTTTTTTTAAGATTTTATTTATTTATTTGACAGACAGAGATCACAAGTAGGCAGAGAGGCAGGCAGAGAGAGAGAGAGGAAAGCAGGCTCCCTGCTGAGCAGAGAGCCCAATGTGCTGCTGATCCCAGGACCCAGGGATCATGACCTGAGCTGAAGGCAGAGGCTTTAACCCACTGAGCCACCCAGGTGCCCCACCCAAGCAATTTCTTACAACCGATTTTTGCCCCTTGCTCCAAAAATGTGAAATATAATGTTATATTAGGACAGACTGTAATCTGCTGAAATTTTATTCCTATTTTTAGTTAATGCTTACAAAATATTTTATTTTGTAAAATATTTCATCATTAAATACCATCCATAAGAATTATTTTGCACAGTCCTCTTCAATTTGTGTCAGTGAGACTTGATGTCTTATTTGTAAACTGATAATTTGTGTTAGGATTATCTATGACTTCTACATATTTTTGTGGAGCAGTATTGAATATTTTTATTTAAATACTAATATTTCTCATGCAAATCATTTTTTTTTAAAGATTTTTTCTTTATTTATCTGACAGAGATCACAAGTAGGCAGAGAGGCAGGCAGAGAGAGAGGAGGAAGCAGGCTCCCTGCAGCACAGAGAGCCCGATGTGGGGCTCGATCCCAGGACCCTGGATCATGACCTGAGCCGAAGGCAGAGGCTTAACCCACTGAGCCACCCAGGTGCCCCTCATTTTTCAACATTATACTTGAATTAGAAATAGGGATACCCAAAAGTTACTAATAAATGCCATATATCATGCTATGTTTTTGTACTGTTCAAGCTGGTAGCACTGAACTTTGGGGACTTCCTCAGTTATTGAAGGAAATTACTCTGTGACTTAGACCATCATAGAATTTGTAATGAGGAATTCACATTTCCTGCTAGAGAATGGAGCCCTGCTTTCATATTGTATGTAATCTTCTGTGAAGAGCGACACCAGATTGATATTTTTATTGAGTATTGGTGTTACAATCTCCAGAGTTCATTTAAACAAACACTGTCCTTTTAGGTTGTTGTTGTTGGTTTTTTTTTTTTTTGGTCTTATTATTTATTTATTTATTTATTTATGCAGATTTCCTAGGCTAATTTCTCCCGTGCCAAAATTTGCTATTTTAAGGTATTGAGACAAACAAGACTGTGAGAAATAAGGAACAAGGGATGCACTGTCATGAACAGAGCCGATAAGAGTAAATACCTACCTGAGTAGCTGAATCTAATCTCTCTGAGGAAAACTGATTCATTCGGCCTCTTACTAATTTTGAATTTTTTCCCAGCAGAGACAGAGCACAGTATTTTGATTGAGGGAGCTGCATAACAGATTTTCTTCAGGTTAGACTTGCCTTTCAAACTGGAGAGGACCAGGTGGAGTCTTTATGGCCCACTCTAACAGGACTGTGTTTACAGCAAATACTCAAAAGCATACATTTCCTCTCAAATATTAGTATTTGCAGCTTCTGGTTAAAAACACACCCAAAGGAATGCCAAATGCTGAAGAAAATGGTCCATACATTTTAGGAATGTAAGAAGAAAGGCTTGTGAATCTTTTAATAATTGTATTGCATGTAATAAAAGGTCTTGAAAAATTCTTGCAAAATTTCTATTTCTCTATGCCTTTGGCTAAACTAAGTCAATGTATTTAATATGACTGCATTTTTCATAAAGATAAAGAAACATCCCACTTTTTAAATAAATGTGTGTTTTATTTTATTAGTGAAAGGGCATACAACAGTTCTAAATATTAGACATATTATATAGTAAATGAGGATTGATCTATTAAAAAAGAAAAAAATGGCTTTATTTAAATGCCTCAAGAACCTTTTTATACATTACTTCAAATTTTTACATAAGAATTATATAGGATTTTTGAACTCTTAACTTTGAAAAGAAACTTGGAAATTATTTAGTTCATGAATACTAATAACAATAACAAGGATGTTAATAACATAATTAACCTTTGAGCACTTACCATCTTCTGGCCACTGTTTTAAGAAGCTTTACCTATGTAAATTTGGTAAATCCTCACTACAACGCTACAATGTAAATGTTATTAAGTTCATTTGACAGGTAAGAGAACTGAGACACAAGATGTCTAAGGTCATAGAGCTAGCAAGGGGAAGAGTTAGTACTAAAGCTGAAGAAACACTTGTAAAATTATCCCAACCCATTCTGTCCATGGAAAGTGTACACAGCCATCAAGACTATGATTTGAAGGTGCCAGAAGGTCTGCCTAAAAACATCACCTTCAACTGTATACAACACTGACTCAAATTCCCATCAGCAGAGAAAGAGCTTTATTGAACGATAACACCTGCAAAAGGATATAGTTTAAAAGAATTGCCTGTTAATGATAGCAAGATCAGGTAGACATGTTTTAAAGAGATTTGGATGATAAAAGGAGAAAAAAGAAAATAAAAGAGCTTTTGAAGTTAAACACTATAATATACATTCTTAGTCAATCCTGGCAAAGTGAAGGGGGGATAAAGACAAAATTCAAGCAATTTCGCTTTGGTTGGGCATGGAAATTACCCATCTTTAGCTACCTTCTCATTTGGGAAATATAATCATACAGACAGTTAAGCCTTTGTTACTTGTAATGGTAAAGTTCAACAGCAAAAATTCTCTGTGTATAACTTGTGTTTTCCTCACCACTTGCCTTTTTTTTTTTTTTTTTTTTTTTTAGGAGGGGAGGGGCGGAGGGCAAGGGAGAGAGAGACTCTTAAGCAGACTCCATGGCCAGTACAGAGCCCAACAGGGAGCTCAATCTCACGACCCTGAGATAATAACCTGAGTGGAAATCAAGAGTTGGACACTTAATCAACTGATCCACTTAAGCACCCAACCACTTGCTCTTTTGAACAGACATTCTTACATAGGGGTCCCATATATGGATTCCTTTTGATACATGAAATTTCCAATACATATGTAAGAATGCACAGTGTCTTAAGAATAGTGTTCAAATTCTCATAAGTTAAATAAGCCCCTTCAAAATGGTTACTGTAGCACAAAATCAATCTAGCCCAGCTGCACTTCTTATATATCACCTAAAATTTATGCCCGCTGGAGGTGGTCTTTAACAGCTAAGAGATTACAAACATACAGCTGTTTTGAATTATGTATCCTAATGAGCATCCGGGGCCTTGCTGAAGCTGGCATTTTAGAAAGTAAAATATGGTATACAAAATGAACAGGGGTAGGACAACATTACATGCCACCCCTTTGCTGGAACTCTCTCTCCAGTTTTCACTATGTTTCTACAACAGCAGATGCAACTATTCAGGATTGGGGTTTTAATTAAGTAATATGCAACAAAGAAGTGAGACAGGTATGTCAATGAAAGGCCTTAGGAAAGGGTTAGGCAACTGGAATGGACAGTCAATTCATTAAAAATGCTTTTCAAAATGAACAAACTGATTTGACTTTCTGGTGAGCTATTAGCAAGTTCTTTTGAGTTCTTAAAACATTTTCTTTACTCTGTGTTTAACAACAAATGGGGCCAATTGCTGTGAGTTAATTGAAAAGGATTGTTTTCTAGTTGCCAAGAAACGGTGCTTTCTTACATTATGCAGGCCATTATGTGCACAGATCAAGCTTCCTGATTCTTCTTTGAGGGTTTAAGAATATAGGCTGCCGTGATTTAGTTGTCCCTTGAGGAAAGGAGCACAAATCAAGAAGGCTTTCAGGGGTGTTGTTCCATTTCAATTGACCAGGTAAGATGTGGATTTGAAAGTGCTACCTTCTTCCTAATGCTTCACTTTTCCCTAAATCATTTAAATGCTTTTGTGTGGAGTGAATAAGTGGATCTAAAATGATGATTTTTTGATACTTGGGATAGTTTCATGTAAAATTATGTTGATTTTCTTCCAGCAGAATTTCTGAGGGAAAAAAAAAGAGGTAAAGATCATAATAGCCAGCTGTGAGACTGGCTCTTGAGTTGGTTTCTTCTTGATTTCAGAGTAGTAAATCCACGTAAACCAAAAAGTTGTTGGTGTGTTTAGGATTGAATGGCAACGAATATCATTATTTCTGTTCGGAGAAAAGATTTCAAATCTTGTTTGAGTTTGTTTCAACTGAGAAATGGGCTTTATATTTGTTAACTTAAAAGGAAGCCTTGTTGAGTTTATTTAAAACTAGGTTACTTGTTTCTTAAAACCACATATATTTTCATTATCTCTTTTCTCTTGGCATTTTCTTCACAATTTTGTCTTAAAGATGAAGATAAAATTAGAGTTCTTGTATTTAATGCTACTACTAACAGGTTTGATACAAACAAAAAAGTTACCCTTCTTCCTGAGGAAGGAAAATCACATTTCTTGATTCAAAGGCTCACCAATATAGTGCTCATAGTGGTAATAATGTGGGACAAGTGCTGGAAAAGGGTTCCAGGAATTGAATGTTTTGGGTCAAATCATCCTCCCATTCTTGAAGAATTCACACTTTCATAGAATTAAGTTGAACTCTGCAATCTCATGAACTTAAACTTAAAACTTCAGAGTTCTTGTGGACTATACATTGAAAACAAGTTCATTGGTGCATTTGCAAAGTTGAGTGCTGTTATTCATCCTTTCTTTCATCTCTCTCATGGTTCTGGGTTTCCTGGGAATATATTTCCTTTAAAAAGAAGATCATCAAAATGGATACAAGTCAGGTCAAATATTTGTTGTCTCATTAAGTAAGTTTCCATTTGTTCAGAGTTTGAAGACACCGGAGTATAAATGCGACCTGTGTAATATGAACCTAGTTGATGCTGGAAAGAAATCATTGCAGCATGCCTTTACCTGGTAATATGATTTGGGTTTTCCACAAGTAAACCAATACTCTGGCAATGAAACTATTATGTGGAATAATGTCGATGAAGTGATCCTTAAATATGACATGCAATCCATCCACTTACTATTAACTTGCCAAAACGGAGTCTCCTTTCTTGAATTCCTATACATTTTTAATTAACAAAAATAAAAAGTCACAGTATTATCAGTTATCACAAATTTTCATTACACTCTATTTTTTAATTTATATAGTAGTGAAATTGAAGCAGCCCTTTAAATAAATGCATGGTTTGCAGTTAACGTATACTTGGTGTGATTTATTACCATTTTTTGGTCAGAACTGTATTTGTTTTCAGGCAAGATGTAATTAAACAATTCTGTACTAGTTTATATTGCTTTATTGGCCTTGTCAAATAGTGTTCTGTGCCCTGAAAATATACTTTTGATATTACTGGTATCATGATGCTTAAAAATCTCTACTGGTAAAGTTTTTGCTTAGTCTTTTTTGCAATTATTAAAGCAAGGTGACAGGTGAATATGTGGGATGCGTGGAGTGGAGCAAAAGTCTGACTGATAGAGTATTTGATAGGCAGATTTCTTTCTACCTCTAGCCCACCATTTGTCAGTATAAGAGAGTGATTGTGATATTAATAAAGTAACAGTAAAGAAAACATTTAACAGTATAACAAAAAATCTTGACTAGATTTCTGAATGGTATTTTTTAAATTAAGCAAATATTAACTGGTGCTGATTTACTTCCCTGTGGATGAAGAGTTTTGCAAAAAAAAAAAAAAAAAAAAAAAGATGTTTATCTGGGTTGGGATGGAAATCAGTCTATAAGGTTTTGTTCAATTGAACAAAATTGAGAAGACACTGAATTCAGTGGTAGTTTGTAGCTCACAGTGGCTGAAACACCACAAAATGAAAGGCATTTAAAGACATTTACTGATCAGTGTCTCCAATGGCTTTGAAACTTTATTTTGTGGACTCCTAGAGTTCCCCAAAAGCATTAGGTGAATGTGTGAGGGTGGGGAGAATGGCTAGCTGAAGATATAGGGAAAATAAATTGTATTAGCAAACAGCCATACTCTGCCAGTTAGTCCATTAGAATATAAACAGCCTGAGACTATTTGACAAAGTTCATGACAGTCAAGATACACTATATTTCCAGTATTACTCTAACGTGCAATTAAAGAAACCTAGTTAAGTATAAAATTGATTTACATATCTCATTTGTAGTGAACTCAAGAGGTTTTTGGGAGTCATTTCTTCTACCACAAGCACTTAGCATTTCTTTCATTTTCTAGAAATATTTTAGGGATCTTTATTAATCAGCTTATCAATTTTTTACACCTTTAAAAAAATTTTTTTTGAAAACTGGCATTATTTATTTCATTACATAATCTGCACCAAACTTCACCTTGCTCTGATAAGGCACTAGGAATATATTTTTTTTTTTTGTCCTTAAAGTTTTTGTTAAAACTGAGATTTTTAACTCAACTTTAATGATCTGATTTTTTAACAACTCTTACAAGTTCCTTTTTTTGCTTTGAAGTATTTCTAAAACCTGAGAATGCTGCCTCTCTTTTCCTTCCTTTGAGCTGTTCTTAACTTGGCAATATCTGAAGATATTTTTTGGTCTCTGCAACAAAGGGGGTGAGGTATTTAGCATCTGGCGGATAGAGGACAAGGATGCTGCTTAAACATCCTACAATGCACAGGACACTCCCTGTATCAAAGAAGTATGGGTTCCAAATGTCAATAATGCTGAGATTGAGTGAGAAACCCTACTTTATAGGCCTCACCTACTGTATTGTGGCTAAATGCATGGTTACAGGTTAGAATATTTATTTTCAGAACATCCTGAAATCCCATGTGCCTTCTTCCTGTCTTTTATTTATCATCTTGGCCTATAGAATGACACCTAATTTTTAATTGAACTTTCTGAACTCTGCCTGTGTAAAGCCTAGGAATCATGATCTGACTGGATTGCCCACTTTTCTTTTCCTTAATTATTACCAGTACCAAAATGACAATGGTCACATTATCTTTAAGCCCATGTTCTATCCACATTACTAAACAGTGCTATGTTTTTATGACTTGTAAAGTATTTCCCTCATTCCTTCTACTCATGGATAAGGAAGGATTTATTGAGGCAAGATAATAATTTCTTCTAATTGCTCTGTTCCTGGTTTTTTGTCCAAAGTCACTCTTTAGCAAATATCCATTCATTCTATAGATATTTATTGAGCAGAAAGAGTTTTATGTTGGACATTCAGGAGCGAATAAGATATAAACCCTACTTTTGTAATGATTATGTTACAGTGTATCGTAAGATCTCTTTTCCTTCAACTATCTCTTTCCTTCAAGTATCTTTGATTTTGGTCTATTCTATATTATAAAACAAAACAGCAGCAGCAGAAACAAGTGCATTATAAATGGTTGCAAAAGTTTGTTCATACTTTTTTTTTTTTTTTTTTTTGCATGTAAACCCTCTGTTTCTTGGAAACTGCAAAGAACCTTTTCATTAATTTCTGAACTTCACTTTCTGGCAAAATGTCTCTATTTTTAACTTGCTTGGTGTACATTCGAAAGAACACTGCATTTGAAGTAAATTTTGAATGAAGGAAAATAGAATATTTGATGAGTTGAAGTACTGTTAATGAGAATAGTCAATCTGGCCTTTAGGGGAAAAAGACAAAAATAAAGATGGAAAATTGTGAGAGAAAAGAGGCCAGTCACGCCGAAGTTTATTTTATTTGCTATGCCAAGAAAAATAGTTAAAGGAAAGAGAAGAAAAGAAGGAGAAAAACAGGAGAAAAGAAAAAGAGCAATAGCGTACCTTTCTAGTGTAAGTGTGACTTGGAATAATTTTTTTCTTTTGGTGAATCCTTTAGAATTCCTTACCTGTTTTACAGTTTATTCCTCAGTGGTCATTGATGAGATTATTGGTTTCTTCTTTAGATCAAGAATGAGAAGCATAAGCGAAGCAATGTAATACAATGTTAATATTCTGATCTCAGTATTTCTTATGATTTTACTTTATAGTTTCTTTCTCACCTTAATGCTTATTTGTGCAGAGTATGTGCAAAATTATTTTCTTAGGATATGCAGGACTTAAAATAATTATATTAATATGTGAAAGTATGAGGAAAAGGATTTGATGCTCTTAAATTCTCAGACTTTGTAAACTTATCAGTTTTTAAGTAATCATTTATTTTATTAAGATATTTACTGGGGTGCCTGGGTGGCTCAGTCCTTAAAGTGTTTGACTCTTTATTTTGGCTCAGATCATGATTCCAGGGTCCTCAGATCCCCCCAGAGTTCAGAGGGAAGTCTGCTTGAGGATTCTTTCTCTCTCCCTCTGCTACTCCTCCTGCCCACACTCTCTCTTGCTCTCTCTCAAATAAATAAATCTTTAAAAAATTATGTTTATCAAAAGCTGTGATTTATCTTTCCTCTTCTCTTTCATTTAAATATAAATTGAGATCTTACCCAACTAAAGAGTTATTTGTGTAAGAAATTCTGAAGAAACAATGCAGATGTGGCTACAAAAAGTATTTAAATTATGTAAGCGTATTTTTTGGAGTTTATTGAAAAATGAGAGAAATTCTAATACTATGGCTTATAACTGATTTTCTAGCAATGAATTTGAAGAAAAAATTGAATTTCATCTTAAAAGTCTTAGTGGTACTGACAAATGGCAGTGAAATTGCCTTTGTTGTGTGAACAAAACAAAGAGGGAACTTTTCTTCTTTGTTCAAGGACATGCTTTGCCATCTCTCAGTGGTATGAGGAAGACAACTTACTTAGTCTCCAAAAACCTAGATTGCCTCAACTGTGAATTGAATAAAAATACTTATCTCACAGTATCATTATGGAAACTAAATGAGATAACACAGTTTAGTACTTGTCACAGAGCAACTACATAGCAGTAAGTGGTCCCCTTTATCACTTCACTGAGTCCTAGACTATCCTAATTCATTTCATAGGCAAGATTCTAAAGGAACTTTAAATACCATCTAGCGTGCTACCCATCTGATGCTTGTTTATATATATAATATTCCTCTGGTCACTTGCCTATGCTTTCATAATGCTAATATAAATAATAGTTACTTCTGGAGCGCTTGGGTGGCTCAGTGGGTTAAAGCCTCTGCCTTTGGCTCAGGTCATGATCCCAGGGTCCTGGGATCTAGGCCTGCATCTGGGCTTTCTGCTCTGCGGGGAGCCTGCTTCCTCCTCTCTCTCTCCGCCTATCAAATAAATAAATAAAATCTTAAAAAAAAAAAGTGTTACTTCTAACAGCAGTAAGAAGTTATAAATGTAATGTTGAAACATATGAGATTGCCACTTTTTATGTCAAACAATTAAATAGTGGCAAATTTCATATGATTCTTTATATATCTATTTCATATAAAATACAAATATAAATAATACAAAAAACTTATTTCCCAAGAAATAATTTTTTATGATAAAAGTCTGCCACAATTTGATAATGCTAGAATTTAAATACAGCTCCATTAGCTGTTAAAAAATTATTAAAAAACACTATTTAAAAAATAGCATAATCAGTAAGAACCTTGAATAGGGGTTGACAAACTAATCTGTGGGCCAAATCCACCATCCTATATGTTTTTACACATCCCTTGCAGTAAGAACTGTCTTAACACTTTTAAGCATTAATAAAAATCAAAAGTAGGATAATATTTTGTGACACATGAAAATTATATGAAATTCAAATTTCAGTGACCATAAATACAATTTGGGGGGGGGGGGGTGGGGAACACACCATGGTCACTCATTTACACATTGTCTTAGGCTTCTCTTGTCCTGCAAAGACAAAGTTGAATGGTTGCAATGGCTTTTATGGCTTGTAAAGCCTAAAATATTTATTTATTACCTGGCCCTTTAGAGAAAAGATTTGATGACCCCTGTCCCAGAGTCAAACTGCCTATATTTGCATGTGAATGCCACCACTTCTTATAACTTAGATAAAATACCTAAACTTGGTAAGCCTTAGTTTACACATTTTAAAATAGTCACACTAATAGTATTTTACCCCATAGGATAAATATGAATGCCTGGTACATCACTCTATAAATGTTATATAAATATTAATATTCTCCCAGGTGCACTATAAATGGGAATAACAATTTACAGAAGCTTGAAAAGCACAGATGGGTGGTAATCGCTGCACCACCATATCATGACCTAAGGGCAGTCCTCCACAGTCTGCAGATGTTCATGTTAGAAAGTGACCACCTACTCAAATAAATAATTTTAATATTTATATCCCACTCATACCACATGGACCATTTCAAGTTAAAAATATTTGAGTTTCTAAATTTGCAAGTGCTAAGCTGCAAAATAGAGACTGCTTTCTCCCTGGGACAATGAACATCTGCTGAAACAATTTGTCCAACAGTGCCATTTGCCTCTGCTGGCTTTTCTTCTTCTTTTTTTTTTTTAGAAATGGAAAAAAAGATCATTGTTTAACTTCAACTCTTCTCATCTTCTAAACCAAGAAACAGTTTCTCTTGGGACTAGATATTTCTAAGATTTGGAAAAGCGGCCTCAGCTTTTTATTTACTTTTTCCTATTTTCAAGTAAGGGTTAAATAGAATTTTACTTAGAGGGCCATATTCTTTTTTCCTTCTTATTTAAATATTGTTTGAAAGACCCCCGGTTTTCTAAATGATTTAAGACTTCTGAAGTGAATTGTGCTCTCGGCCCTTTCTGAGAGAGATTGGGAGGTGGGGTAATGGTTATCCCTCAGCAGAGAAAGGGTCAAGTTTTAAATTAGAAAGACTTTAAAGAAGTAGCTCAGATCTATTACTTTTTGTATACAAAGTCAGAAGGATCTGGAGGGAAGATGATCCAAAATCTTGGAAGTAAAATAAAATGCTCCCAAAGCTAAAATCCAATAGCATCCTAGAGAGAATGGATGGTTTTAGTAAAACTGCTGATAAACTTCAAGTCTAAGACTTATCAGTCAGGTTACCCCTCCAGCTTTTCTACAGCGGTTTCCCCAGGGACTGATGAAGAGAGGACACTTCAAACAGTCAGCTTTATAATGCTGTACTTAAGAAGTCAGTGAATAATAACTATTAGAGTTCTCTGGATAAACCAGCTTGAATCAAAGGTGCTTCTTTTGTTTCCTTACTTTAAAGTAGAGCTTCTCTAGTCCATGGGGATTACACCAAGAGCAATGAGTCATATCTGAAATGAGGAAGGTAAAGTGTTGTCAAATTTCATGTTGATTCATAAGAATATGCATGAAGTGTTGTTCATGTATTTCAGTGGGGCAGGGAGACATAGGGAAGACCAGAGAATCAAATGTTTGAGGAGAGAAGAGTTTCTATTTGCTGTGAAAGATTGAAGAACCTTGCTGTTTTCAAATAGAATGGATTCTATCATATATAAATTATTCCTGATTTTTTTGTTTTCTGATTACTATTTTTGCTTATAATATAGTCAAGTATGAGGGACGGAGGGAGGCAGGCAG
>NC_081559.1:76182057-76247983 GCF_022355385.1 Mustela nigripes
AGAAAGAAAGAAAGAAAGAAAGAAAGAAAGAAAGAAAGAAAGAAAGAAAGAAAAGACTGTTCAGCTACAAGTCAAAAATATTTTGCCACCTGCTATGTATTTTGCCAGCCAGTTAAAATCTTTAGCATTCTTTGGTACAAAGCCTTAAGATGCTTGTAGGGTGTAGGGAAATTTTCCTCCATTGGAATCTTTTGGATGATAGTCAAATACTTCTGTAATTTCCTTCACCATTTTTAGCTACTGTTAGCAACATTTATTTCAAATATGCCTCTGGAATGTCAAGAAGATGCCAGATATTATTTTGAATGTTGTATGTTAATATAATATGAAGCTAAAGTTGTTCCTAGAGACTTCAGAAATAAAGGTAGGGTGCTTCTTTCTTATCTTTTAGCAAAATGAAAAACTTTAATTAAAGACCAAGTAGAATTTTTGTCCATCTCCTAACTGTGAAAGTAGATTAGAAAGGAGTTTTTATCCTTTGACCACAGGCAGTAACAGATTTACCTGTCGGGAGTGGGGGAAGGAATTGAATTGAATGAAAACCAGAAGCTAGACTTACCACTTAAGTTATCAAATGGTCAAAATACTTGGTCCAAAGCCAATGATTCAGACCAGTTGTTTTGTCTTAGATATGAGCATTTGAGTCCTCCTCATATAAACCTTTCAGAATAATGATTCTAGCAATACTCTGAAATAAACATTCTATAGTTATTTCCCTAGCTGAATAAGTCTATAATTATTCAGCCTATCATTGCTAGTCAAATTCCTTGAAATAAGCATATGAGGTTGGTTTTCCTGGCACCAATAGGGAAAGAATGATAGAGCAGGGAGAGATTTCATGAGATCATCTAATCCATACTAAAATCATTCAAATACATGGTTCTTTAGTCAAAGTTTTCCCAGGGGTTTGTTACACCAGCAACAAGAGTATGACTAGGCCTCTAACAATAAAAGAGGCTTGCTTGCCTTTCTGATCAAGAATCATTGCAATATCAAACAAAGGATAAATTATTTTCTTAAGAAGCTTATGACTAACTCAGGTCTCTACAAGCATTCCAGGAACAAGATTCTTTTTGGTTACCAAGATCATAAGTGTGATTTTGGCCCAGAGGCTTAAAAACCAAAGCACATATGCTGTGTCTCTCTTGTTCTGTGGACCATTTCTCTTTTTCATTCCTATGCATTCATTCCTGTGATTTCCCCTCTCCCCCCTTGTTATACTGAGAAATAATTAAAAGTATTTTTAGCTGGCTTACCTAAATTAATCTCTTATCAGGTTAACTTATTTGAACTAACACCACAAAAAACAATTAACAGAGAAAACTCTTTCCTCTTCCATATTTTTCAGCTCCTATCCCATTATTTTTAGCTTTGTATCCTTGGGCAATTTGTTTAAGTTCTCTGGGCCTCAGTTTCTTCTTCAGTATTAAAAAAGAACATGAATCTAGATTACTGAAAGAGTCTCTTTTAACTCCAATACTCTATAATGCAATGTATCATAAAGCAAAATTGTGACCTTTAGCATGAAGAAAGACAGTAGGAGGGAAACATGTTAGGAATTTTTTATTCTCATTTCTCCCACTCCACAAATGCTGCAAATGGCGAAGTTAGTAACTCAAAACTTTAATAGGTATATTGATTTGGGTAAAGTTTCACCCAAAGCCTATGTATTTAAAGCTGAAGGGGAGAGAAATTCTAAGCTATGATCTTTTATTTCCCCAATTTTGACCAGCTTTAAGACTTGAAACCTGTTCTATTTTAAAATAGAATACTGAATAACATATCCTGTGTTAGTTTCTTAGGAAATAACAGCTAACTGAAGTTAATAGATAACATTAGTATCAACTTCTTCTTTCTAATTTCAATAAAATATAACTTTTCATTTTCCCCATATTTTTGTGGTAAATTGTGTTTAATGTGTGAAAATATTTTTTTCTAACAGTACTTTGTTTAAATCCTCCCCCCTCCCACTCAAATTTCAAAGTACATTCCAGGAAGAAAATATTGCTAAAAATTGACTTTTACTGATTTCCTCCCATACATACAAATGGAATCTTTTTCTCTTAGAGCTCAAATTTTATCAATGGCTTTGATTGTAAGGAAAAGAAGAGAATGTTTTATTGATAAACCTCCTACTGCTATTTTTGAGATTTCCTCAAATGGCAGACAGAACTATGGCTATGAGAAAACTATTGGAAAGTTCTGATAATAATAAAATATCCAATTTTGGTTAGATAGTGTAATTAACAGACTAGAAAAAGGAGCTAATATAAAAGAACTAGTAATGTTTCATTTCCTGAATTTTTGTCTATAAACATTTTGTCTACTTCCCATTTTATGAAGCTATTGCAGAAATTTCCTGCCCTCACAAATCTCAGAAATAGTTTTACTTAAAAGTTGTATGTGCGAAGCTTACTACATTTATACTAATGTAGACTTGGTTTCATGTGAATGACCTAGGAGCACATCTTTTCTATTAGATGATGCTAGGAATCAGCCTTAGTGACATATCACATCTCTCAAAGATAACACTTTATTTTAACTCTTATCTACATAGCAAGTCAAGCTGATAAATTTTAGGTTAGCTCAGTGACACCACTGAGCATTTATTAACTATTGCAAATAATTTTACATGGACAGATAATGGCTCCAAGAATAGGTGGTAACCAATTACAGCGCTCATGTTTGTATTTTTCTATCACTGCTGAAAAGATAAATAAATTAAAAATTTTCTACAGAATCTATAAAACCTGATTATGCAAAGTTAAAATTGTATCCATATTACAGAACCAATATAATTTTATACCTTTTGTGGATAGAATATACAAATTCAGAGGACATTCCAAAACAACATCTGTAGCTTTCATCTTTAAAAACCCCTCAATCTTTCAGTTTGTTTTCATGGTATATTCTATTAGCTCTTATTTGAAAATTAAGAATATACTTCAGATTATATTGAACTCATTAGGAAGAGAAAATCTATTTTTCATTAGAATTCCAGTGGTAACGACAGTAAGAGCCAGTAACTTAGTAAATACAAAAAAGTCTCTGTGGAAATCATGAATGAAGAACATATTTTTAACAAGATTAACCATGATGATGATTTCCAGGAACGTTATTTATTTTCTAAATTGTCCTGCTTCAAGAAAGCCTCTCCGGAAAATAATTCAAGCAATAAGACTTTAAAATATTAAGACATAAGACATTCAATATATTTTCTTCAAACTATATTTCACTGACTTAGTATATATTCCAAGTAAGAAGGCATTAGTTTTACACTTAGAATTAAGACATTTTCATTGGTTCAATAGTCCCAATTAAGAAAAACCTATACCTTGCTGAAGTACTAAGAAGAGTTATAAGATTGAAAATTGTCCAGTATTATTTTCTACTCCAGACAATAGTATTTTGTGTGTTTCAACACTCAGCTCCTGCAGCTAATTGGTATATGATACAGATAATAGGTCTCTTAATACTTTGAACCATTGGATGTGTATCCAATGTAACTTACGTTCACAAATAGAGGAATACTTTCAGTTTTGCATAGAAATGAAGGATGAGGAAATTTAGAAGTTAGATTTCTGAAAAGACAATTTAAAAGATTCTCGTTTAGATATTTACCCATGTGTTAGCTCCTTGGTAGCCCTAGTCATCCAGTTTGCTCAGAGTTGCCTTGTCCTGTAATAGTTGACTGGAAATGGTCCCACCTTTACCCTTACCTTGGGTCTCACATATAATTTTCTTGTTTCCCCTAATGCCACTCCCACCTCCCAACCCACTTCCCAGTAGATGTGGTGAAGATCAGGGGGTACATTTTCCCTACTTTACTTCTTGTTCTCAGTTCCTACTATTGTTAAAGTATGTCTTTTACATCCTTCCTCTTCTAACCATCCTTTAAAAAAACAAAAAAAATATTTATTAAATTAAGAGAAAGAGAGAAAGCATGTGAGCATGGAACTGGGAGAGGGTAAAGGGAGAGAGAGAATCTTAAGCAGACTCTCCACTGAGCATGTTGCCCAACATGAGGCTCGATCCCATGACTCCTAGACCATGATCTGAGCCAAAATCAAGAGTTGGATGCCTAACCAACCGAGTCACCCTGGCATTCCCTGGCTAGCCTCTTCTATCCATTCTGCACAGACCCAAATGTGAAACACAAGTGTTTTTATACCAGGAAGTGAAGTTAAAAGATTTGGGTTGTATCTTAAGATACAAAGACATCATAGCACAGCAAATAATATCACATTGAAGAAGAGACCTCCCTGTTCACTGCAGTACTCACCACTAGCTAATAATTTTGCTCAGGACCTAGCTTCTGATGACTTCCTGGGCCATCTTCCCTACTTGCTGTTATCCCCCACTGCTTTTCCTGGTCTTCAAACATTTGATTCATCCATTTATTGCTGAAGTAAAACATTCTTTATACTTTATTATGCAGGCACCATTTTCTTTGTCCAATTTTAAGCTCATTTTAGACAAGCTCCAAATGCAGAGACAATGATGACTTACCAAGATGTTTTTGCTTAACAAAGCAGTTGTTCCATGAGGAATTGTCACCTGCTTTTGAGTTACCTGCCCACCCAACCACATACAGGTTTTATAGCACATTCTAAATTTTGAAGGCTATTCAGCCAGAAGAGAATTAAGTTTTGAAGAGCCTTAGAAAGACACCTGGCATTTATTCTCATATTCTTCCTATTCCCTCCTGACCATATCTAAATCCCAAAACTTACTGATTCTATTTAAAATACCTCTCTTCCTTCTGCTGCTACCCTAACTCAAACTAGCATTATTTTTCCTTTTTACCAGGTTAGTGTAATAGCTTCCTAACCTGTAGTTGGGAGGAAATATTATCCTCTATCAATTTAGGTCCATATGATTGGGGGCCTATGAATTAATTGGTAATAGATTAACAGGAGAATTTATTTTCACATTCATGGGGGAGCACCCCACAAGAAGTGATTCCCTTCTTACTAGGATTAAGAGTTTCTTACTCTTACAACTCTACAAGGAGTAAGAGTTTCTCTACCAGCTCAACAGAGGAGGGTGAATTTAGGGCTTCAAAAGTTGGAAGGTTCTGACGAGACTTGCTTACACAATTTTTTGGAATGTCCCAGTGCCCAAGGCCAGTTGTCTGGCCTCCCTGACTCAAGACTTCCCTAGAGAGGAGGTTTGTGGTAACTGACTCTCATAAAGCCCTGCTTTAGTCATAGAAGAGTAGCGCAGATAAGATTTCTTTCTGCAGATGTTTTCACTTTGAAATAATCTTCATACCATCTTGCTGGGTTTTTGGTCCCTATACCATGCCCTTACATTCAGTCTTGTTTCTGCAAATCTGTTCTCCACATTGCAGCTGGAATGATATTTCTAAAGCACCTGATCATGACACACCCTTTCTTCAAAATCTTTACGTTGCTTTTCAATGCCAAGGATTATGACTTATAATCCTAGATTTACCACTTGCCTACTAAAGCTTAAAGAACAAAGGAATAAAATTGTCTAAGTCTAGCCTATGTGGCCAGAGTTTATTTACATGGTAGGAAAGGTAAAGCAAGGTGGGTAAATGATATACAAAAATATTAATCTTTAGTGCCATCCCACATTTTGGATCTATGTTTCTCAGATTTTATTTCTAAAACCAGTGCTTTAGGCAGTGTGCCAGGCACCAAATCTTTTTCTCTTCCCTTCAGTTTTAATTAACATTTCATTCCTTTAGGGCCTTACTGAAATGCTTGGCTAAGTAAGTTCATAAGCTTATTCTTATGAGTGTTAATAAGTTAATGTACTATGCATTTCCACATACAGTGTTTCTATTTTAATAAGTTCCTTCACGATTTATTCCACAAGATGACATATAAAAGGCATTTCAGACCCTGAAGCAACAAGCTGGAGGAGAAAACTTGAGCAAATGGGCTTTTGAGCACCTCTTAACTCCAGGTTCTTGCTCGTTTAGGAATAGAAGGGGCCCTGAAGGGAAGAATTCCATTGCCTTTGTATGATCTGCACCTCGCAGGCATGGGTTTCCTGCTGCTCTGTGTGACCCTATTGTGCAGCACAACTTAGGGTGATTTGCTATATAGTTATGCTTCATACTTATGTTGTTGGGTTTTTTTTTTTTTTTGCTTTATTTGAATCTAATTTACATGCCATAAAATTCACTCAATTGAAGTGTACGGTTGAGTAATTTTTAGCTATTCTTCGTTGTGTAACCATTAACACTATCTAATTTTCAAGCATTCTCATCATCCCAAAACAAACCCTGTACATAAATGGTCATTTCCTGTTCCCATTCCCACTGCCCCAATATAGCATAAGGTAATACATAATCTATTCTCTGGCCTTATAGATTTGTGTATTCTGGATTTTTCATATACATGGATCATATACTATGTGACCTTTTGTAACTGGCTTCTTTCACCTAGGATCACATTTTCAAGATTTATGCATGTTGTAGTATGAACCTTGAAGTACTTCATTCTTTTTTATTTCTGACTAGTATTCATTATGTGGATGTACCACCACTGTTTACCTTTTCATCGGTTGATGCACATTTGGGGGTAGTTCTACTTTTTGTCTATCATGAATAATGCTGCTATAAATACAGGCACACAAGTTTTTGTGTGGATATATGTTTTTGGTTTTCTTGGGTATATATCTTGCTATGGAATTGCTGAATCATATAGTTATTCTATGCTTAACATTTTGGGGAACTGCCAAACTGTTTCAAAAGTGGCTATACCAGTTTATATACCCATCAGTAAGTATTAGGATACCAATTTCTCCACATCTTCACCAACACTTGTTATTGCCATACTAGTAGCTGTGAAGTAGTCTCTCATTATTGGTTTGATTCCACTTTCCCTAATAACTAATGCTGTTGATCACCTTTTCTTATGGTTATCTATTCATAAGAAATATCTATTCTTTGCCCATTTTTAATTGTGTTACTTGTCTTCAGTTGTAAGAGTTCTTTATATATTTTGTATATAAGTTTTTTGTAAGATATATGGTTTATAAATATTTTCTCCCATTCTACTGGTTGTTTATTTATTTATTTGTTGGCTTCTTTTGAAGCACAAAATTTCTTAAGTTTGAGGAAGTCCAATTTGCTTGTTTTGAAATTGTATCCAAGATAATATTGCCAAATCCAAAGTGACAAAGGTCTACTTTTATGTTTTCTTCTAAGAGTTTTATAATTTTAGGTTTTAACTGTAGGCCTAGAACCCATTTTGAGTTAATTTTTTGCAGGTGCTGTGCAGTAGGTATCTAACCTTATTCTTTTTCATGTAGTTATCCAGTTATCCTCACAGCATTTGTTGAAATTACATATGCTTTTATTTTTTATTTATTTATTTTTTTCAAAAAGATATTTATTTATTTATTTATTTGACAGAGAGAGAGAGAGAGATCACAAGTAGGCAGAGCAGCAGGCAGAGAGAGAGGGGAAGCAGGCTCCCTGCTGAGCAGAGAGCCCAATGCGGGGCTCAATCCCAGGACCCTGAGATCATGATCTGAGCCAAAGGCCGAGGCTTAACCTACTGCTTACATATGCTTTTAAACCATACCTAGGAGACTTTTAAGTTAGCAGTTATATTAGCTATCTGTCACTGGGTATCTAGTAAGCAAATTCAACCCTGAGAAGCTTCAGGTACCAGTATCGGTTTTATAGATTTGTACACACTGTACATCTCTTCTTCCTTCTGAATAATTTGTGATTTTATTCTGTTGAATATTTCAGGTGCCTAGATTTATTTCTTTCCCAAAGTAACTATATCATTTGCTATATTTAAGGTTAGAATGAGTGAGAACTGTTACAAGTAATTAAACTTGACCTACAAAGAGCTATCAATTATCCATTCATTTCTTCAAGAAAAATTTATTGAGTACCTACTATATTCTGTGCCTTGGACATAATGCTGAGAATATAGAGTAATGAACAAAACATAGTCCTTGTTCTCAAGGAACATATTTTAGGGAGAAGAAGCCAAAAAATAACAAAGGTACACAGGTAGTATATAACATGTGAACTGTTGATACATGTTTAGGAGAATATTAAATTAAAAGCATTTAAAAAATTAAATGTATAAGCAGAGAAAGGGAGAGAGTGATACCTAAAGAGTTGCTAGTATATAAAGAGTAGTCAGTAGTCAGAAGTCTCTTTGATTAAAACAACTTTTGATCAGAACCTGGAAGGTTGCAAGGAGCCATCTATGCAGATTACAAAGCAAGAGTGTTCCACTCAGTGGGGATAGCCAAGTGCAAGTGACCTGAGGGGGAACATGCTTGGCTGAGCTCAAATTCTCCCTGTCCCTCTGTATTTCTAGTGTAAACAGCATTATTTCTGTACATATCCGACTTTCACCATACTTTCTTTTCTAAAAATAATTTGCCACCATGAACTGTACATTATACCATACCTAAGAAGATTCAGTTTGGATAATGTTTCAAAATTAGATAAATTTAAGAGTAAGGCAAAAACAAGAGAAACAAAACATTTTCCTACATTACATATTGCAGCCTGCCAAAGCATACTTCTGGTGTTGCAACTTCGTTTCAATTCACAAACTTAACTGAATGCCTGTGGTGATGTTTCCCAAATCATAATTTGTTGGCCCATATTTGTGGTTCAGAGCTTTCACTAGGGACCTGACAATGGTTCGAGCAGTTGAACATGGTTAGTCAGGCTTTAGAAATTTATGATAACATGTTTGCATTCTGACAATCCAGAATGTAATGAATACCACTGGGATGACTCAAGTCCAAGGAGCTGTATGTTAAGGAATCTGTATGGCTTATGAACAGCCCACCTTGAGCGTCATCATCTGTGACACACTGGGTGCGTATCATGGATCAGTCCATCACTTATGCCACACATATAACCAGGGTAATTCAATGACTCATTGGAGTTAATGTTAGAAAATCAGGTGTAGTTGTCTATATATCATGTTCCCACTAAATATCAATATCCAAAGAAGATATATTTGCCATGAAAATTTCAATACATTTTATAGCCATTAGTTTTCTTAAAAAGTCATCACTTTTCAGGAGTAATGTCCTGAAAATCAATGCCCCAACCTTACTCTATTCCTCCTTGCCCATTTTTGTGATCTCCATTTCAGATTACCTGAGGCAGTTGGCAAATCTTAAATAGGCTGAATGTATGAAAGCAAGATGCTTTAACACCTTTAATATTTAAACTTGGAATATTCTAGAAAGCTCTAAATTAAATTAAAAAGCAATCATGGCATGCCCTTTTGTCTTTCATAAAGTATATTTAATTCCTACCCACTGCCTAAGGTAAAATAATCCTTCTTGTCCCTGAACTTACATTAAAACCTTTTTCTCTTGCCTAGCATTTCTTATGCCTCATTTTGCATGTTGTATCATACATAATACATCCCTAGACTGCCATTACCTAGGAGCATATCCTAGGGTTGTAGAGAATTCTTAATAAATATTTACTAATGTATTATTGGTTATTATGACTTAGAAGTATTAGGAATATAAATATTCAGAATGATCCCATGGTATTCAACTTTGTTTCTATTTTGTTTTTTTAACCTTGTTTGTTTAGTTTGTGTGGCTTTGTTTAAAAAAAAAAAACTAGGAGAGGAAGAGTGGGAAGAAAAGTTTAGAGTGTATTATTCCTTTAGAGATATTTTTTCTTTGGTTTTACCTGCCCTGTGGTCAGAAATAGATTACAACATAAAAAAAGAAAAAGTTATATTGAGTTCTAAAGGCTATTTCTTTTAAATGTGGCTGGAATGATGGTCCTTAAAGGGTGTCACCAGATTAAACCTGCCAGGTAAGGAAGGTGGAGCTGTGTGGGAAAGAGGCTTTGTTTAATCAGGTTGTATAAAGTTTTGCTGAGACATGTTGGGAAAAGAAATCCAAGGTAATGTGGACTTAGCATGAAATCACAGACTGAAGCACACCTTAAAAAAGTTAGTGCTCTTTTTCCATCCTCTTAGAAATTCATATACCATAAAATTAACTCTATTTAATATTTACATACAGTCTCTTCCCTAATATTCATGGGATTTGAAAAAGAGTATGAGTAGAAGCCCATGTATAACATACCAAGTTATAAATTGTGGTTCTATCCTCTCACCTTAAAAAATATACGTTAGGCAAAGTTCAAATTTAAAATGTTTGAAACCTTGGAGTTTCATGTTTAAAAAAGTAGAAATTCTGGGAGAGTCGACTTGAATGCCTGCCCAGCCTCCCTTCTTTTCCCATTCTCAGCTCCATCCCACAAGATGAGAGGTCTGAAGACAAGGCAAGAGATCTCAAAGTTATGATCATGGCCAGATCAGCACACATATCCATGTCTGATCTGCTACAAACAGTTGCTGGTTGGGCATCTCTCAAGCCTTAGGGTGTTTCATATAAATGGAACAACCCATGCAATGGAAACAGTCTTGGGGTTAGAAGCTGAAGCAGGCTCATGTCCATTTGGGTGGGAAATTCTGGGATACTGTGTAACCAGAGAAGGCATAGAAGGAGGCATGTCTCTAGTTCTAGATGGGCACAATCCTTCAGTTCCTGAATTCTTAAGTCTTGTGCAAAGATCTGTAGTTAGAAGTTGTGCAGAGAGAGTCTCTGAAGCCTCAGGTTCAGAAAACAGAAGCCCCTCTTGTGTGTATATGTGTGTGTTTGTGTGAGCGCATGTGTATAGATGTGTGTGTGCTAACCACTGTTGCCTATATATTTTTTAAAGATACAGTAAATTTAACATATAATCATGTATCCATTATCTAAGAGAGAGGTGTAACCCTCTGGATGATCTAAAAGGATGAGCAATATATCACATTTGTCACTGGGTGCACTGCAGTGATTGGTAAACTGTGGATATCTATATACTTCAAATAAATCATTCCAATTAGAAGTTAATGAGATTTCAGTCCCTCTCAAAGGGGCCTGGAAAGCTGTCAAGTTTCCTTTATCTATGTACTGAAGGATCAACTTCATTTCACTCCTTACAACACTGCTCTGCACTGTGGGAAGATGAAGAACATTATCTCCTGCTGAGCAGAGCCTAGCAGGGGACTGACAAGGGGATGCCTCCTTCATTTAGGTGTTTCCTACCCACACTGGTGGTTTCACATCTCTTCCCTTGAATGCCCTCGTTCTTCTGTGCATTTTGGAAGTTTTTCTTAAAACTTTATAACCCTTTAACCTATGAGATGCCAATTATCTTTGGCAATGAGAAAGTTGAAGCTTAATCTTTAGCCTTTTGAACAAAAAGTATTGAAGCCCTAACTATATTTACTTTTGTGATACAGTGATATTGGAAAGGAGATAATCAAGAAAATGTAGCACAGAAATAAAAAATTGTCTACGGCCATACCACCCTGAACGCGCCCGATCTCGTCTGATCTCGGAAGTTAAGCAGGGTCGGGCCTGGTTAGTACTTGGATGGGAGAAATAAGAAAAAATTACTTTTTATGTGGGATTGTGGCTTTTAATTTTTTAAAAGGGTATTTTCCAGCTGGCGTCTGTATTTTGGAAGTAGAGAAGTCAAAGACTTGAGGGTAGGTAAGAGGAGAAGCCATCAAAGAATGCAAGATGCACTTCAGTATTTCTTAGTAAAATGAATCAGGTGTTTGAGCAGATATTACAAATACATGTATGTGAACTAGTCAGGTTTTAGACTACATTTAATAGTCTTGGATAACTTGAAGTGGTAAATATAATTTGTTGTGACCTCATTTGCCGGAATCAGTGATGAGTCAAGATAGTTTACTGATATTTTAAGTGATTCACACCCTGGATCATGATCATTGTAACTGTTTGTAGGTTTCCTTATTACCCAACCATGTTCTCCAACATTTTTTACTTTGTGAGGAAGAAGGTGGGTAATTGGCATATGTAAACAAACAAAGGAAACAAGAAGGAGTTCCAGGTCCTTGGGGACAAGAATATCTCATTCGCTCACCACCTTGTTTCTAGAACATAGAATCCAGAATGGCCCATAGCAGTGTCCTCAGTAACTTTTTGTTGGCTGACAAAAGAATAAATGAATTAATGGAACTAATTTATATCAAGCCCAGGGATTCGTGTTTTGTATATTGTATGGCATTAAATCTACTGCTACAGGCAAATAAAATGTGAATAAATGAGGTTATATGACCTACAAGAGATAACACAGCTTGTGAAATGATGGACTCACCAACAAACAGCTGAAATTTTATTATTTCTATTCCCTCATAATATTTCTGTGTATCACAAATTCAAATCTTGTTAGCTTTAATACATACAGAGTTATGGTAGGTAGTATATAATTAGTAGCCTCCTTTCAAGATTACCAGCGTAGTTTGAAATAGAGAAGTCAGTCATCTATGACTGAAAATGGCCAAAATCTGCACCAAGTGATCCTGGATCCTCTGCTTCAGTGAGAAACAGAATTCCCAGGCTGACTTCTGACCTCTCCCTGGTAACAATCAGCAATAGGGACCTGTCATGGCCACACAGAGCAGAAAGAACAAAGTGTTACCTGTTCTCCAGAATCTTTCTTTCCAATTTGCTCTGACTTCCTGGACTCTGGGCCTTGGTTACTTAGAACGATGGTCTTTGCCAGCTGTGCTTGGCCTTACCTGACTTCCCTGGACTGCAGCCTAAAACAGAACAACTTTATGTCCCTCCCAACTTTGTGCCTACCTCCCATGGCCTTCCTGAAGCTCTCAAACTATGGTATCTGCCAAAGTCTACCTGGCTAGTTAGACTCCTCTGCGTGTTCTCTTGGCTTGCATAACCTCATAACCACCCAAGTACAGAACTGCAGAAAACCTTAGGAGTCCTAAAAAATAATTAGAAAATAAATTAGCTCTTATTCTAAATGGTCTTCTCTGTTATTGTATTATAATACTTATGTGGGTCTTCCCTGTGTTTGGGTAGGCCTGAGAGATGAAACTTCAAGAAGCCTATCAGGTGACCATCTTCTTTTATCTACAGGTATCTGACATTTGCAAAAGGACTAGAGTGTGTACGTGTGTGCATGTGTAATGTATATCGGATCAACTTTGCATTGTTTTGCTAAGGTGCTGTTAAATGTTAGTTTGAACTGATACCAAATGGGCTTGTAAAAAACAAAATGAAATTTGAACTGTAGTACTGATGAAAACCAAACACACATCAGATACTGTTCCTGCTATTAGCAACAAGCATCTTTACATGGGATGAGATATTGATGGCCACAATTTAAGAAGCACAGTTTTGTTTTTGTTTTTGTTTTTTTAAAGTCACCTTTGTAATGTCTTTAAAGACCTCTTTTACTTGTCAAGGACAGAGACAGAGAGGGAGAAAATATTAACAGGCTTTCCCTAACAAGAACTCTTGAGCTAATGTTACCTAGACTGTCTCACTGTAATAGAAAGCATACTTGAAAAAAATTCATTCTTAAATGTGAATTGTATTAATCACTGAAATTATGTCAAAGTTCTTACAGGAAAGATAAAATATTTTCTAGTTTTTAACCTGTGAGACTGAGCATCAGGCAGATACAATCAGAAGTTGTTCAACTAATTTGTTTTAAACACTGGTTATTCAATACTTGGTTAAAATTTTGCTTACCAAGACTCAGTCTGGAATAGTAAAAACTGTTAATTTCAGAATGTCTTAGATTCAGGGCACCTGGGTGGCTCAGTGGGTTAAACATTTGCCTTTGGCTCAGGTCATGATCTCTGGGTCCTGGGATTGAGTCCCATGTTGGGCTCCCTCCCTGTGTGGAGTCTGCTTCTCCCTCTCCCCTGCCCCCCCCCCCAACTTGTACTCTCTTTCTCAAATAGATAAAAAAAATATTTTAAAAAATTTAAAAAAAGGGGGGCACCTGGGTGGCTCAGTAGGTTAAGCCTCCTGACCTTTGGTTCAGGTCATGATCTCAAAGTCCTGAGATTGAGCCCTGCATCAGGCTCTCTGCTCAATGGGAAGCTGCTTTCCTCTCTTTCTCTGCCTGCTTCTCTGCTTACTTGTGATCTCTCACTCTCTGTCAAATAAATTTAAAAAGTCTTCAAAAATAATAATTAAAAAAAAGACTGTCGTGGATACTACTTGCATATTGTAGTCAGATTGGTTTACATTAAAAAAAAAAACACATTGTTTTAGAACACATCACAGCTAAAATGGCATTTGGGAGTCTTGTGAATTCAGGTGAAGGCAGTATGGCTTTTAAAATGAGCAGGGCACTGGGAACAAGAATGACAGTTGGCTTCTGGTTCTAGCTTTGCCAATAATTAGTTTGGTGAGCCTGGGCAGGTCATTTGACTTCTTTTGGCCTTAAGTGTTTTTCACTATAAATGAGGAGCTGGGCTCTGATTCCTAAGGTTAATTAAAACTATGAAATCATGTGATTTTTTTCCTAGAAGTTTCTATCAAAATACACATTGCTTTTTTACTTATTTCTGGGCCCATCCTAAAAGTATTACTGGACCTTATCCAGTCACAACTTTGGCAAACAGTACAGCTACAGAAAAGCTACTTGCGTCACTTGATTTTATTTTTTAACGTTCAAACAATACCTGGCATATAAAGAAATGTTCTTGAATTATGACTGGCACTACGATACATGGCTAACTGCACAGAGAATTTAAGCAAACTATACATATGGTCAGGGTGCAGGATAATCTGCAATAACCTGCATTTGTGAACCAAACCAATGTTGTAAATTGTGGGTGTGGGATATATGCCAAAAGCCCAAATGTATAACACAGTTTCTTTATGCATATATTCAGTTTTGTTATTTTAGCACAGTTTCCACTCTCCTACTCATTGGTTTTTCCACTAGAATGCACACATACTCAGCAATTTTTTTCTAGCCCTCCCCCTCCTAGTCTTCTATTGCATTTACCACCATGGTCTACCCTTTATTCATACACTCTTTCATTTCTGTGGCATTACTCAACGTTGTACATTGGCTTTCACTCTTCTCTCCACACATTAAATGTAGGTGTAATATGAGATATATTCCCAGACCCTCTACTCTTCTGTATTGAGTCTTGCTCCTTTAGAGTTTTCTTAACTAATTGTCACTAATGTGTGGACAGCTCCAAAATTAACATCTTTTCTTTTTATCACTTTTGTACAGTTTAAATCTAAGTGCCCACTGACTATATTCTCATTCTTTCATTCACTAGACAGAGTACATACAATGAGAGGACCATTTTAGGGCCTTTGGAGTATTTGAGAAATCATTTTTTAAATATATCCTTTCTAGGAAGATGTGTTATGTGATATGGCTCAATACTTGTTAGATATTTTTAAAAGCATTCTCAATTTTTTATAGGACTAAATTAGAAGTCCTATTTTTAAGGAGTTAATGACTTGTGTTTTTGATGATTTAGAAATTACTTAGGGAAAAAAGAATTTTAATAAGTGGTTTTTAGATTGTATTAATTTTCAACTCAATCTTACAAAGATACAGATATAGTGCCATTATTTGAAACACATCTGTAGTCAGATTACTCGCTTTTCTCTTCTTTCTTGTCTAGCACTCTGAACCACCTTCCATGCCAAATCAGGTCTCCCCATCTCTGTTTATATCATCTTTTGTAACTCAGCCTTAAAGCAGAGAAAACATGGCTTTTCCCTTTCCCTCTTGCCTGGACTCCTGTATCCTGTCAGGTAGTACATGGATTCTTGCTTCATCCTATTTTTCAAAAGCACCCCTCTGCACTCCCTCTGCCCCTCCTCAAGTGAGAACACTTGCAGCTGCCATGTGGCAAGGGTCGTGAGTTCAGTCTCAATTCCTAAGTCCTTTCCAAGTCCCTCTTGACCCCTGCCAGCTGAATCCTTGTGAAGTGTTTTATACCATACTGTCCTATCATCAGTAGCTCTCCAGTGACTACAGCGTGACCTCTCCAATGACCTTTGCATTCAAGACTACCAAAACTATCTGATTTTTTCAAGAAAAGTTAAACTCCTGTTTTAAAAGGAAGAGGGGTTGTTTAGAACTCAGAAATTTAATGTAAGGGGAGTTATGATTCTTAGCACAGTTTGTATGTTTGTTTAATCTCCTATCTGCAGGTCTATTGGGAGATAATCTCCGTAAACAGAAATAAGAATCAACAACTGTGGAAATAGATTTTTAGAACAAACACACTGACAAGAGGAATAATAAGAGCAAAAAGTAGAGGGATTTGGCTTCCTGCTTGAGTGAACCTGGGGCCTCCTAGACATACTAGGATAATTTGGGAGCCTAAGGTTGTAATAATTTAAATGAGAGCATTTAGTATCAAGGTCCAACTAGAAGTGAAGCAAGAATTTAATGCATTTGTGTGTTAAGGCCTATGATAAAGACTAATGCGTTAAGATAAGAAAACTTCAGTTATTCTAAATATTTGATATTGTTCTTCAAATTAGAATAAAATACACAGTTTAAGAAAAAATTGTTCTAATCACAATCCTTTCTGAATTTATGCAATTTTTTAAAAATATAAAGCAAAAGTATTGCTTTGTGAAACTTGCTGAAAGATGAAAATACATGAAGATGAAGATCACAAAACTACAATACCCCTATAGGTAGTAGAATTGTAAACAAAGTGACATGCAGTTTAGAATGAATTAGTGTTCTGGAGTCAGACTGCTCAGGTTCAAATTCTGATTATACTCTTATTCTGAGTATTGGGAGGCAAGTTACTTAATCTTTCTGTTTCAGTTTCTTTAATTATAAAATATGAATAAAATATGAACATAAAATATGAATTATAACATCAGTTGCCTCATAGAGTTGTACAGAGGAATAAGTGATAATAATGTAAAGCACTTTAAAAAGGTACCAATTACATTTTTGAGTACTTATTAACGACCTGCAAAGTATGACACGTATTTTATAGATGATGAAATTGAACCATAGAGACTGATACCTGCTGAAAGTAACACTGCTACCAAGCCCTACAGCCTTAGCAAGTCCAAGATCTTCACTCTTATCTCCAGACTGCCTCCTTGCTTTTGTATTGGTAGAGATATGATAATGGATACTGGCCCTGTCTTCAAGGTAACACTTTAAATAGAAAAACAAGAAGTGAATGGACAATTCTGCAAAGGTGATCTGGAAGCATGGTTTAAAAGGGTGCTTAGGGGCGCCTGGGTGGCTCAGTGGGTTAAGCCGCTGCCTTTGGCTCGGGTCATGATCTCAGGGTCCTGGGATGGAGTCCCGCATCGGGCTCTCTGCTCAGCAGGAAGCCTGCTTCCCCCTCTGTCTCTGCCTGCCTCTCTGCCTACTTGTGATCTCTCTCTCTGTCAAATAAAATAAATAAAATCTTTAAAAAAAAAAATAAAATAAATAAAATAAAATAAAAATAAAAAAAATAAAAGGTTGCTTAACTGAGCCTGGAAGGGCTGGGGATGACTTTCATAGAAGTTTACTGGCTAAACCAGGTCTTGAAGTATGGGCAGGAATTAGATCAGGGGTTGGGTGTGGTGGAAAGTGTCCTAAGCAAAGGAAATAGCAGGCAAAAGAGTGGAGAGGATGCAAATGATACAGAACGTTCCTTATTTACAAGAGGTCAGCTAGGCAGGAATATAGAACCCAGGCTAGAACAGGGGCCTGATTTTAAGGGAACAAAGTTGAAGCAGTTTTCTTCTACTAGCCATGAAAATATAAGAAAAGGCAGTACAAATGCTTGTACACAATAATGTACACACTGGCCCCAAACAATCAGTACCCTTAGATGTACAAGCTGATACTCATTAACTGCCAGGCACAGGACCAAATCCTCTTAAATAAAATGTATGCCCCATGCCTGAGGAGGTCAGATGTGCCTATAGGTAGTGTATACTTTTAAGGAAAATCACCTCATTAACAATTGAGAGAAATCACCCCTACTTCCTTCTTCCAGGTATTCTTTCTTAAGGAAACTTATGTATATTAGAATTATATGTTCAATTTCCTCCGTTTCTAATGGGAAATCATCTCCCTAACATCCTGTTTAAAAAATAACATTTTTGGTGTTTTAATCTAACCATTTTCATGGCAGTAGATCATCTGTAGGTTACATTCAATGCTCTGTGGGTAAGCTGCAGAGAAATATTGGTTTAACGGCCTCCTTACACTCTATTCCTAAAAATTGATTTCAATATAATAGTGAGTTTAATAGTGTAAGCTTATTACTTAAAACCACTTATTAAGAAGTAATTAAAATATAAGCTAGTTGAGAAAATTTTAGTATAGGAAAATTTAGCATAGTACCTTCCTTATGCTGAAAGACAACTTTGTCCTTCTCATGCCTCCCTGGATAGGTTCTGGAAAAGTTATTTGTATGGTGCCACCATGTTGAGAAACCTCATATCTTAACAAGGTTAGTATCAGTGACAGTGGAACTCCTTACAATGTAGTCTTTAATAATTCAATTTAACCAATAAAGTATAAGGAAATGCCAGGTACTGCGTTAAGCACTAGGAATACTTTGAGTAAGACACAGCTCTGTCCTTAAATAACTCATTTTATGTGTATAAAAATATAAAGTTTCCATGATGTAATATGATAAGTACTAATTTAGAAGTATGGATCACATCCATATCAGACTTGAGAATCAAGAGGGAATATCCCCAGACCTGGAGAAAAAAATGAACCAATTCGGTAATTTTTTTTTTTTTTTCGCTAGAACATGGATGTGGGAGGGTTGAATCATTTTATATAGGTCAGAAAAACATCTGATTAGCACTAACTTGTCTAGTGTTCATAATTCAAATGAATGATAATGTTACTGGAATTGCTCCTTCTTTTATCTTTGAGAGCACCCGGTCTCCCTTGTAAGTGTTCTAAAAATGCAAATTATGTAAAATGTACCTGCTTAACTAGAATTATTTCCCTATATTATGTAATATATCATAAAATATTTTTAAAGTCAAGTCACTACCTAAAGGTGATAGTATTTCTAAGAACATTTAATGTGGTTATCACAATTTATATAAATTAAGATATTTTTGAGACTCTGAAAGCTATGAAAAATATTTCTCTAAAACTGATGCAAATTTTTATCTATGGATCAGAGAAATTTTAATGTGAATCTGTGAACTATTTGTCACTGTAATTTGAATTCTTTATTATGGATAATTTATTATGGATAAATCACAATTTTTAATCTGAACAGTCTTCACATTAAAATAATTTAAAGGAATGACCTTTGTCTAGCCTGTGTTAATTTGTTTTCCAAATTACATGGAGAGTTTCAGGTTCAGTATTTTCTCAGCTTTTCCATCTGAAGGTAACATCAACTTCCACAGTCAGCCATATTGTTACTGTCACTTCTTTGACTCATTGCATTCTTTCCTAACATCTTCAATCCCAATGGTCACATGGCAATGACACTAATTTTATAAATATGGTAAATTAGAGATTTTATAGTAAATAAAAGAAGATTATTGGATATTGAAAAATTAGCACCTTCCAATAATTTCATGTAGAGGAAAAGAAATGATACTGGTTCTATGTATTTGAAATACAATGTTAAAACATAGCAAGTTAGTTTCAAACAAATTTCTTTTTTTAAAAATATGTTATTTATTTGACAGAGAGAGAAAGAGATCACAAGCAGGCAGAGAGAGAGAGGGGAGGAAGTGGGCTCCCTGCTGAGCAGAGAGCCCCATGTGGGGCTCGATCCCAGGACCTTGCGACCATGACCTGAGCCGAAGGCAGAGGCTTAACCAACTGAGCCACCCAGGTGCCCCTCAAACAAATTTCTTATTTATGATAGAATAAACTATGCAGAGGATCATAAATAATATTAAATATTATATGTTTTATGTTATTATATATTTATTACATTTATTATACAATTATAATATTGAGATATTTCCAAATCTCCTCACATTAGAAACATGAAATAATTTTTACCCA
The DNA here is from genome assembly GCF_022355385.1 of Mustela nigripes. Classification (NCBI taxonomy): domain Eukaryota; kingdom Metazoa; phylum Chordata; class Mammalia; order Carnivora; family Mustelidae; genus Mustela; species Mustela nigripes. The sequence continues at coordinate 76,201,892 of NC_081559.1, forward strand.
CTATCATATTAGAAAGGCATCCTGATATATTTGAAGGTAGATAATACCCTTTTTACCTATGAACAGTTAAAAATCTCATTTTTTAGTCCTACTGCCTTTCACTTACAGATAGAAATACTTCTTGTTTTTCCCCCAGCTTTACTGAGATATAATTGGCATATAACATGTATTAGTTTAAGGTGTAAGACTTGTTTAGTTGAAACATTTATACATTGCAAAATGATTACCACCAGTAGTGCTGGCTAATACCTCTAACACATCACATAATTGTGGTGAGAACATATAAGATCTACTCATTTAGCAGTTTGTAGAGATAATACAGAATTATATGCTGTAATCACAATGTCATAAAATAATATCCAGAACTTACCCATCTTTAATCGGAAGTTTGTACCCTTTAATCAATACTTCTAGTTTTTTTTTTTTCTAAAGATTTTATTTATTTATTTGACAGACAGAGATCACAAGTAGGCAGAGAGAGAGGAGGAAGCAGGCTCCCCGCTGAGCAGAGAGCCCAAGGCGGGGCTGGATCCCAGGACCCTGGGATCATGACCCGAGCCGAAAGCAGAGGCTTTAACCCACTGAGCCACCCAGGCGCCCCAATACTTCTAGTTTTTAAACTGCTTTCCCATGTATTTGATCCTCAAAAATCTCAATATATAAAAAGATGTCATATGCAACATATAACATCTATAACATATTAATAACAACCATATATACAATTATGTTACATATATAATATCTAGAGAGAGTGGGAAATGTGGTTCAAATCATCTTTATTAAACCAAGAAAATGAAAAAAATGTTCATATGTTCTACAACTAGTCAGCAAACTATGGCCCAGAGGCCAAATCTGACCTACCACCTGTTTTTGAAAATGAAGTTTTATTAAAAGATAGAACTACTCATTCATTTACATATTGTTATGACTGCTTTTGTGATACATGGCAGAATTGAGGAGTGACCATTAGGCTCAAAAAGTCTAAAACTTTACTAATCTGGCCTCTTAGCAACAACAGCAAAAAGTCTGACCTTGTTACGCACAATTTATCCTTAAAAATGATATTTAAAGAACTAATTTAAAACTATTTTTCTCAATTTATGATCTCAAATTTAATAGTATGTAATATATCATATGCACATTTTCCATGAGAAATCTGAATACCATGGAAGGTGAAATAGAGAATTTCATAGCCTTTAGGGTTAATATCTTATTTTACAATACAGGAAGGAGCATATCAAAATATTTATGCTTATAATAAAATAATTAGGGAAGCTCTGATTATTGATAATGATATAACTAGCATGAAATCAGAGAAGTAAAAAAAGTGTTCTCTTAAGGTGGAACTAATAGAGTTTTAATTTAGTATAGCACACAATTCCCTTTCTACCAACATTTAAGATTAGCTTGTACTTAGTTAGCTAGCTCTTAACAGAAGCAAATACTGAATAATTCTTTCAGACTTAAAATACACACTAAGGCTTATTGAACCCCACTTTTGAACACGATTTCCTATTAGGGAATTTTCCACTTGCGTACAAATATTTGGCTCTATTTTCTTTAAAAACATCCTCTGCAGAAAAGATGTGCTATAATTCTATTATATCTAATATAAAATTGTACCAAAGATAATAGATTCTAACCAGCTGGACATACAGATGAATTAAATATAGATTTGCTGGAAGACATACATAACTTTAAACTATTGCCTGCCCCTTGATTTTCTACTCTTAAGATATTTAACTTTAGAGAAACTGGAAGTTTCTTTTTATTATTGCTAGACGCCCCCCTTTATTATTGCTAGAAATTTCAGGGAAATTTAATTTGGAGAATAAAATAAAGAACTGATATAGATAAATGAAACACAAATATATAGTAAAGTTAGAGATTTTTTTAAAAATGAAACTACATTTTAACTGTCAGAATATTTTTAGTTTTTATTTTGATGTATTTGAACTATTGAAAAATAATGAGGTCTTTTCCTTAAAGTCCCCAAACTCAATATTTTTCTAAAAATGCATATGCAACCAACTTTCAAGTGTCTTTTTATGACCGTATTATAATTCTTGCAGGTCTTATCAACAGTAAGAGTCCAAAAACTCATTCTATATCTTATGAGCATTACCTTTATTTTTTTCTTTTTGCATTACCTTTATTTATTCATTTTTCCTTATTTTGCTTAATTAAACCAAATAAAAACATTGATGACCTACTAAATGCAAGGCATGTATACAGTTTGAAAGAAAATCTTACTTGATATTCTCCATTAGTTTGGTGCTAGATACTTTTCCCTCAAAGGCTGGTCAATAGGGACAAGGTTGAATAGAACCAAGGTAAAGAACTGCTGTCTGTTTGTCTGGTTTCTTCTTCTACCTCAGAGATTTCAATAGCTTTTTAGCAGGTTCCTTTTAAGAAGAAACCCAATGTCATAATAGACATAAAAAGCTAATTGCTAAGTATTCCATAAATGTTAGTCCCCCCCCCCCACCCCCTTATCTTCTTTATCCTTCCCTTCTACTTCAGGCTTTCTCAAATCAAAATCGCTATTCTTACCCTTGCTAGAACTTTTAAAGCTGGTTGGTACTGGTTCTGCAGGAGGAAGGAAAGAAAGTATGACTAGGAATCTCTCACTGCTTCTCCAGGCAAAAACTTTCTACACTGTCCCATTTCAGATCTCATTTGCTTTTAGACAATTTAGTGGTATGTTAAAAACACTTGCCTGTATCACTAAAATGACAATTATACTGTAGTTCCATATTATGCTACTCATTAATTTGCAAGTTCCTGGGTATCAGAAACAAAATCTCAATACTCAATTCCCATCTGGGGCAGAGTACAACATAACTATTTATTGAATGGATAAAAATGTGTACCGACTGAATGATTCTTAATTTAACTGTATTTAAAATCTTATGTAACCTTCTAGTAATGAGGGCACTATGGTAAAAACAAATTAAATTTTCAATAAGTTGTCTATATATACCACTTTAATTTGGAAAGTTTAATTCACTAGAAGTAACTTTATTTAACAAATATTTCTAAAATTATATGTTTATTTACATAAATATATACATACACATGGGGTAAATGGTTCTTTTTAATTGAGATTTTCATGTTATACATCTATTTTGTAAAATAAAAAATTTTGGTAGAAAGATTAGAAGCATCAGAAACTTTTGATTAAGCCAAAATGATAGGTAGGGGACTTTTATGTTGATAGCTGAGTCAAGTTTATCTGCTGGGGAAGCCAGGAATTCTTAAAAAATTATAGACAGCAGTTAGATGTAAGTACTCTGCAGTTAAAAGCAGCAGTAGTTTATTCAACAGCTTGTTTGGAATCAAGTAGTACTTACTGTTTTGGATTTTGCCGACTTTTTCCATTTACAAATGAATCAGTGCCCATTTGAAATAGTTTCAAAATACAGTCAAAATGAAATGTCCCAAGTTCACCAATATATTTTATTAACTGGAATGACAGTACTCTTTAATGGTATTTTCCTGGTACTGAGTTTGTGTATTTCTTCACACATTCTGTAAATGAACACCCGCCAAAATAAATATCTATTATATTTATACCAGATTGTTTCTATGTAGGAACACCATGTCACACTGCTTGCTTTCTTGAAGGAATACAAAAGATTAGAAGTTGTGAATGTTGACTACAAACTTTGGTTTCTTTTTTTGAAATGCTACCTCAAACTAGAATTTTCAAAACTGAAATTTACTGATACTAAAAGGTACTCACAAAACAGAATCTAGGTAAACAAACCAAAAAAAAAGTTCAAATATATAACCAACCCTCAGTACTAATTTTTATCAAACATCTATCAGTTTTTGTCCTAAGAAAGCATTTCAAAGTAATGACCCAATAAAACAATAGAACACCAAAATAGGCATGAATTTTTTTCTCATTTGTTTTGAGTGTGGTGCTTTGTAATTTCTATGAATGGTCTCTGAAGATCAAGTTCACTGTTTTTAAGATTGAGAAAAGAGACTTGCTCAAGACTGAACAAAGAGGAGACTGCAGAGCCAAGGCCAGAGTTTCTGCAGTGTCTACAAAGGGCCTCCAGAGTTTCTCCAAGGAGCAGCGGGAGCCAATGGTGGGGCTGTGTAAGGGCTAGGCAGGCAGGACCCTCACGATCCAGATACACGCTGCATTCTCTTTAACAAGAGTTGCTCAGTTTGCATCTCTGACATATTTGAAATTTTGGGTAAGAATGAGCTTGAGGGGCGCCTGGGTGGCTCAGTGGGTTAAAGCCTCTGCCTTCAGCTCAGGTCATGATCCCAGGGTCCTGGGATCAAGCCCCGCATCGGGCTCTCTGCTCAGCAGGGAGCCTGATTCCTACTCTCTCTGCCTGCCTCTCTGCCTACTTGTAATCTCTGTCTGTCAAATAAATAAATAAAATTAAAAAAAAAAAAGAATGAGCTTGAAAAGAAGACTTGTGCTCTTAAAAATAAATATTTGAAAACCACTGTACTATCTCGTGCCCCGTAGGAAGAAAACATGGAGACCCAAATTTGAAATGATGTCACTGTTAGTAGCTACCATGAGAAACACTTAGAAATTGCATTTCAAAATAAGGGAAAAGGGGTTCTGAATGTAGTTTCTATAAAAGTAAAACCTTTCTTCTTCTTCTTTTTTTTTATACTGTGGTTATTGACTTGGTGGTTCTAGAAATTTGAATCCTACAGAAATGAATAACGAATAAACAAAGTTTGGTAGAGGAACTTCCAATGTGTTTCAAAATACAAGGACAGCCAGAGCCTACAGAAAAGCATAAGAATAAACTAACAGAAATTAGAACAATGGAACGCTTTATGGACATATTGACAGTAAAAGCAACACATGGACAAACACTAGGAAACAGATTTCTGGAAATGAGGTGCTCCAGTGAGAGTAGAGGTAAAGGAAATGACATTCCTGGTTGGGGGAACAACAAAGCTGAGGAAAGGAAAACATGTTTATTGAAGAGAAAGATCCAAATGGAGAGGAGTGTATGTGTCACTGATGTATAAGCTTGAATTGGTAAAATGGAGTTATTTTGAAGAAATACTTTGAAGGCAATAGAAGATGACACTGAATTTAAAGTATGCAAAAGGGGTAATGGGTACTACCTTTGGTACTCAGCAAGTGCTTTAGTGCTAATAAGCCGGTAGTGTATTCGGCAAGGCACTTTTCTTTTACTGTCTTAAATTACTGGTTGTAGAAGTATCAAAAGATACAAGATTGTTTTCATAGATTTATTTCTTTAAGATTTATTTATTTGAGAGCGAGAGTGTGTTTGTGTGTCCATGCAAGGATGGCAGGGCAAAGGGAGAAAATCTTCAAGCCGACTCACCGCTCGGCATAGAGCTCCATGCAGGGCTTGATCTCATGACCCATGAGATCATGACCTGAGCAAAAAGAGTTGGACACTTAACCAACTGAGCTACCTTGGTGCCCCTGTTTTCACGGATTTAAAGTCACATAGGCAATGGACACAAAGCGACATTTTATATTTTTGCAATTGTGCTGACAAAAAAGTAAAAAATAATAAGAGGTAACTTAGCCATACTCCATGACCTAATCCCTCTCTTTCATCAGATTATATATCACATATAAGTTTTAGTTTTTAATCATCCTTTTTTTTTTTTTTTTTTTTTTTTTTTTGGGGGGGGGAGTACACATGAGCATGTGGGGAAGGGGGGGAAGAGCTGAGGGAGAGGGAGAAAGCATCACAAGGAGGCTGAATTCTCAGTGAGGAGCCCCAGGTGAGGCTGCATCCCCGGCCCCTGAGATCATGACCTGAGCTGAAATCAAGAATCACATGCTTCACGGACTGAGTACCCAGGTGCCCCCATCATTCTGCCCCACCCACCATTTTAAAGATTTTATGTATTGGAACGAGAGAGAGAGTGAGCACAAGCGGGGAGGGGGGCAGAGGAAGAGTGAGAAGAAGACTCCCCCCTTTAGCAGGATGCCCAATGTGGGGCTCACTCTCAGGGCCCTGAGATCATGACCTGAGCTGAAGGCAGCTGCTCAACCAACTGAGCCACCTAGGTGCCCCCTTCTCAGCCTTTCTAAAGCATTTGGAAAACAAGAAATTTTGTTTAATAGTAAGTGCTTTGGGCTTGAGAAATATTTAAAATAGCCTCTCCTGGGGCAGTGTAGAAATATTTGTATACATTAGAAAAATAATGGATATTATTAGACAATTAAAACTGAGGAAAGAAAATTCTTTAGAAAATTTTAAATTAAATGACCCTGAAGAAGTGTTCTTTTCCATTTACAGCTTTTATTTTTGTTTCTTCACTATGCAAGATGTGGAGGCAAAATTTTACCTAGTATAATAAAATAAGTATTATAAAAAAATAATCAATGAGCTAGAAATACCCTTCCAAGGTCATATCAATGAACGGTCTTTAGGAAGAGTTTATTGTATGGTTATTAATTTTTAAGGAAAAACATATATCATTTTTTAAAAGTAGTACAAATAATATACATAAAATAGATCTCAAATGAAATTATCTCACAAAGATTTTTTAACTTGTAAATATATTTTTCCAATCTCTAGTGTCTTCAGACCACCCAGATGAAAATGTTACATGTTTCCTCCCCTCCTTTCTCTTTTCCCAAGTTCATTGCAGAGGTCTGTGGCTATGCATGCATGCACATGCCTTTGGTTCTTTTTAAGATCTGGTACAGAGAAAATCTTTTATTTTTTAAGATTATTTATTTATTTATTTGACATAGAGAGAGAGAGATCACAAGTAGGTGCGTGGGTGGGGAGGGGGGGTTTGGGAGCAGGCTCCCTGCTGTGCAGAGAGCCTGATGCTGTTGAGGGGCTGGATCCCAGGACTCTGAGATCATGACCTGAGCCCAAGGCAGAGGTTTAACTCACTGAGCCACCCAGGTGCCCCAAGAAAATTATTTTTTTAAGAAGCAAATTTTTTTTCTTCTTGGGAGTTACCTGGTTTTGCTGGGTAAATACTGTGATACCCTTGTTGAGAGGTGTGCATGGGAAGTCTGTCAGGAGGCATGCTTGACTGAGAATAGTGGTTATTGGACAGTATTCTAAAATGAATGGCTACTATAACTGCAGTGTTTTTGTTTTTCTTAGAAAGCAGGCTTGGAAGGAGAGCTGAATTGCATTTAAATAAGACTATTAGGAGAGGGAAGAGAGGAGAGTGGAGAAATGGCTGGTTTCAGATCAGAACGTGGTTTTGAAGAGTAATGATATGTCAGATAATGTTGATTATAAACTTTCTGGTAACCTCACTCCATTTTCCAGTTCTGACAGCTAACTTCTGCAGCTCCCGTTTCATGCAGCTATATCTGCCCTGTGCATGAGCAGGGGAGAAAAATCAGAGGCTTCTTGATCTAAGAACCTCTGGATTACTCACAAGCATAAGTGCGCACACACGCTTGCAGAACTGTCACGCATGCACACAAATGCATATAACCATTAAAAATGTTCCTGCCTTTGACCTTTGACCAGGGGAGGTCAGTTTCTTTAAAGATCACTCTGTTCTTCCAATCACTGTGGTTATATTCATAGTAAAAAAAAATTGAATTTTAAGAGCACGCACAAATTTATTCGGGCCTCTGATAAGCGACTAGAAACAGATGGAAAGTGCCAACTTTTGGGGGCTTCCAGGGACACACAACCTGTGAATATAACCATTTAGAAATTTTTCATCATTTATCTTGTTTTCTTTTGCCCAAGATTCCTTTGTACTTGTGGGATATTAAGAACAAAAGCTATATACTTATATGGATAAAAGACTTCATTCTCATTTCTCTTTATTACTCAAGAAACATCACATCAAAGCTGTTTTATTAGTTTTTCACAGTGGTGGTATTATGAATATGATTCTGCTAATTCTTAAAACGAGCAACTACTGTCAGAAAAAGCCTTTTGTTACATAATTAACTTTAATACTGGATCATTTTTGTTGTATGGTCTTATTGTTAGGTGCCTATCTATATTTCACATCTACTTTTGTCCTATAATAACTAATATTTTCTGAACCAGAATAGATCTTAGAGATCATCTAATCCAGCTAAACTGCAGAGAAAGACATTTCATCTTACAGATTTCATGAAAATAACTTTTATGGAGTACTACATAAAGATGGATAACTGAATCCTGGAAACATAGATGTATTTCATATTAAAGAACTTTCACAAAGAAACCTTTTGAAAATACTAATTAGAATTTGTAAGTTGATACGTAGGGATGAACAATATGTGCATTGACTTGCTCAATGAGAGGGCTGACAGAACTGTGTTAGTTAACATGCTTTGGCTGTAAATAACAGAAAATGCAATGAGAACTCGCTTAAAACTAAGGAATATTTATCTGATGCTAAAATGTTTTGAGTTAAGGTCATCCCCAAGTTGGCTAATTCAGCAGCTCAATTACTTCATCAATGACAGGATCTAGCTAACTTCCCATTTTGTCATCCTGAGTATCTAGATTAAGTACAGGACATAAAGTTAAATCTGAATATTAGTTAAATGATATATATCCCTTGTGATATATTCATTATCTGAAATTTCATATTTAGCTGGGTCCCTGCATTACTGTTTCTCAAATCTGGGAAACTTATTAGCATCTTGGTTTTTCTTTCAAGGCTAGCTCTACTTATCATCACAAGACAGCTACTTTATCTCTTGGTGTCCTATGTATATGCCAAAATCCAGTGGCATAATAAAGATTTGGTTGCTAAGGAAGAAGGTGGAGGAGAGGTGGTTTTATAGGTAACCAACAATACAGGTCGCCAGGCAAATCTGAATTTTTGCTGATCGAAACACAATTTCCTCTAATATTAAGTAGTTAATTATATCATAATATGTAATTCAGCCTGCCTTCTGATTCAAGGATAGGATTTCTTTTCTGTAAAAATATATTTTTTGTTTTTGAGTCTTTTTGCTGGAACTGGGAAAGCCCCTATCACTGGTTGCATCTAAAAGAACAATTTTTATTGAGAATTCTGAACCAAGGGAGAGCATAGCTCATTTGCACATTTCCCCTTTCCACATTATTCATAGGGCACATTTAAGAGGTTTTCCATGTTCATGGTTGCTGGTTCTTTCCTGCTCCTGTATGTCAGCTGTTCACATTATGCATGGCCACATTGTACCTCCGTTTCCTATGTTCTCTTCCTCCTTCCACTCTCCCACCTTTAAAACCATAAAATATCCATAGGGCCATATTTGTACTTAAATCATAATGGTTTGATATGGGCTAGATAAGCTAATCTGTATTAATATTTACTTTACTAATGTGTTGTACCTCTGAGGTAATTTAAAGCTTTAATCATTTCAACAGTTCAACCTCTTTAAAAAGCTCTTCGGGAATGCTGCCAATTTCGGCATCTTAATGGCATGGCACTTTTGGCTTCCCTATCACATTCTCAGAGGCAGGTGGCTACAGGGAAGCTTGGCCTATATGACTCCACTGCTTGGAGTATGTTCATTATGTCTGTCTGGTCTCTCTTATGCCATCTTTTATTCCCTCATCACATTCACATTGCAATCCACTGGTTTCTGCAGTCGTTTTCTCCACCCGATTTCATGTCTCATCTTGAGTGATTCATAAGTGACTTCAGTATTTATAGATGTGCCCCACCCAACACCCTAGATCCAGCATTTCTTGACCTCTTCTGCTGCACTGGCCTTTAACTTCTTTGGACTTCAGTGATCTACTACCAGTGCCATATTCCACTGTTACCTCGCCATTCCCAGCAACTCTTTACCCTTCTTAATGACACTTCACAATGTTACTCCCTTATTGAGTCCCTGCTGTTTTCCATGGTCCCTCTTCCTTACCTCTATCAAACTATTTGATTTCAAAGGAACATAAGCCTTCAGACTATAACAAAGATTCAAGTCTCTGAGCCCCTACATGAACTGGATTCTCTCCATCCTGCTCTATGTCTTCCATCTAACCCTGCATGCCATGGCTTATCTCATCAACTAATCTTAACTTCCATCACACTCAACCTTTAAACTCCTCCTATCCTGGACGGGTGTAAAATTTTGTCCTTTGAAATTCAGCACCTATGTACCTAAACCTGCTAAGTAAAGGTAGGCCACTGCCATTTATCAGCAATGCAAAGAAGATAAGAGTATGGACTCTGGAGCTAGCCCACAAAAGCTCAGTTCCAGGATCCTCCACTTATTAGCTGGGTACCCTTAGAAAAAAAGCATAACCACTTTGTGCCTCATTTTCATCATCTGCAAAGAGGGGATAATAGTCAACATATCTCACAAATATATTATGATGGATAAATGAGCTGATATTTAAAAGGTGCCTAGAGTAGTATATAATGGTTAAATAAATATTTTACTTTTCCCTTAGTTTTGTTTCCATTTTTAATAATAGATATGCCAAACCTTCACTCTTAAATTCTCCAACCAGCTCATGATCCATTACTTCAGCAGAAGATCTGGACTAATTCTTAGAGTATATATAGGACATTACGTGCAAACTCCTTTAAATTATCGTCCACTGGGGGCGCCTGGGTGGTTCAGTTGGTTAAATGTCTGCCTTTGGCTCAGGTTATGAGCATCAGTTCCCTACTCAGTTGGGAGCCTGTTTCTCCCTTTCCCACTGCCTGCTGCTCCCCCAGCTCATGTTCTCTCTCTCTCTCTCTCTCTCTGTCAAATAAATAAATAAATAAAATCTTTAAAAAAATTATCTTCTCCAGATAATTTAACTAATTGATACACTGTATGTCTTTCTAACCTAAAAGAAAGAAATGACCTAAGTGAAATAAATTTTTCTCCCTTTCTTAAGATCTTATCCCTCAAATACCTAACATTTTCTGTGTATATTTAACCTTTTTCTACTTGCTCTTGTCTTTAACCAATAAACATGGTTTATTCCTAAAAAAATAACCAGAAATCCTTCTTCAACTCTGTATTTCCTTTTTGCCATTTTCCTATCTTCATCCTGTTCTTCATCAGATGTCTACATTTACTGTTTCTAACTTTACTTCTCTCATGACTATTTTTGACAAATGATAGTAAATATAAGAACGTCTAATATTAAAATTAAGTGGAAATAAAGTCAGAGGGGTCAAAACTTTAGAACTTGGCTTTTGCCCAACCTTATTCAGACATAGATACTCATGATCTTGAATGGCCATATATCTTATAATGGTTTTCTTGCTCTTTTTTTCTGTCTTTTTTTTTTTTTTTTTTAGATTTTTATTTATTTGACAGACAAAGATCACAAGTAGGCAGAGAGTCAGGCAGAGAGAGAGGGGGAGGAGGAAGCAAGCTCCCCGCTGAGCAGAGAGCCCGATGTGGGGCTTGATCCTAGGACTCTGAGATCTTGACCTGAGCCGAAGGCAGAGGCTTTTTTTTTTTTTTTTTTAAAGATTTTATTTATTTATCAGAGAGAGAGGGGGGGAGAGAGCAAGCACAGGCAGACAGAATGGCAGGCAGAGGCAGAGGGAGAAGTAGGTTCCCTGCTGAGCAAGGAGCCCGATGTGGGACTCGATCCCAGGACGCTGGGATCATGACCTGAGCCGAAGGCAGCTGCTTAACCAACTGAGCCACCCAGGCGTCCCCGAAGGCAGAGGCTTTAACCCACTGAGCCACCCAGGTGCCCCTCTTTTTTTCTGTCTTAACTAATTAATTGTTTTAGTTTGACTGCCCCTGCTGTTTCCTGTTTCCCTCTTCTAAAACGAAACCAGCCCCACAGAGTCCCACTACAATCAAGGCTTCACTGTTCACTATTCCACCACAATTATTATCAAGGGTAGCAACAACATCTGTACTGCCAAACCAAGAGGTCAATTCTCAGTCTTCATCTTAATCAGCTTCTCAGGAAGTTGGTAGAGTTGATCATTTCCTCCTCTTTAAAACCTTTTTTTCAGTGGCCTTCAAGATACCACTTCTCTTAGTTCTCTTCCCATTTTGCTAGTTATACTAGTGGATCTCTCTTGGCTTCTTTTGCTGGATTCTTCTCACTTATCTGCCTTTAAAATGTAGAGTACTCCAAGCACTATCCTCAGACATCTCTTATTACCATTCTTCATCAATTCCCCCTTGTTGACCTCAATTAGTTTTTTAGCTGGAGATACTATTTATATGCTGATGACTCTTAAATCTATATTTCAGTCCAGATTTTTCCCTTGAACTCGATATTCATGTATCTAAATGCCTACACAACATATTCCCTTGGATTTCTAACAGGCTTTCAAACTTAATACATTCAACAAACTTTTGTTTCCCCCCAACCTTTTCCATCCTTAGTCTTCTCCATCTCAGTCAGGGAGAGTGTATAAACATGGGGAGCTCTGTGGGGAACACGACAATAAAGCTGATAAAAGAATGAAAACTAGTGAAGGGGATGGAGAAGTAGAAGAAGAGGAAAATGTAAGATCAAGAAAGAAATGAGAGGAATAGCCAATCCTGGAAAAGCTATAAAGATAAGTATAAAGTGAGGGCTAAAAATGATCCAGAGGATTAGCATTTCAGAAATCACCGATGACCACTGCTTTGGTATATTGGGAATAGTTTACTTGGGAAATAGAAACATGGCCGTCTAGTGTTAGTAAGTGCAAGCACACACATACCTTACAAAATTTAAGCCAAACATTCATCCAGAGTTTCAGTTCTGTACTGTATTTTTGAATGCTTCAGGCTACCTTTCCATCTGTATAACTTAGAAGGACCTCATATCTAATATGTCCTATAATGAACTCATTTATTTTCCTTTCTCTGTTCTCCTTACTCCCAAACAAATTAATGCCAAATACCAAATTTTTCCAAATTCTCTATGATGTTGAACAACACCAATACCTAGTCATGTATCTAAAGTAGAAAAATCCTTAAGGATCATTCTGTTTCTTTCTTTCCACCCATTTCTAATTTGTGAAATCTGATGGAAGCCCCTAATCTCACCAGCCTAACTTGAGTCTCTATTGGCCTCCGTATCCTCAAGCAACATACTAATAAGCCTTCTAACTGGCTCCCTTGCCTAACAACTTCCTATGCCCAACTCTTTCAGCTATATAGTTACTAGTTATCTTGCAATAAAGCACTTTAGTTAAAAACTGAAAGGTGCTTCTGACTTCCCAACTGCAATAACACAATCTTAGAATAATATACCAAGGCCTTTGAAATTTGGCTCTCACCTACCATTCCAACCTCACTTTATGAAAGTTCCTCTCTTGCCTTAATATAATCAAACTGAAGTACATTGCAGGGGGCTTGCAAATATTTCCCATACTTCTGTCTTTTGAATAAATAGCTAGAGTTTTCAAAGTTCAAATAACCTTTTCTCCCTAAATTGTAAATTTCAAAAAGTTTGGAAAATAAAAGAAAAAAGCCATAATATTGTCATTGTAATGTAACATCTTTGTTTCCCTCCTAATAGTAAACATAATTTTGCATAATATTCTTGCATAGTTAGCTATTCCTTGTCATGGTGCAGAAAAAGAATATCAGAAACTATATCATATTATTTTGAGGAAGGAAAAAAAATAGAAGAACAAAAAAAGGGTGGGGACAAAACAGAGCTATGAATAAGGTTTAGGATGCATACCATGATGACTTACTCATCTACCATGGGTGAGCCACATATTTGGCTTTCAATTTTCTAGTAACCAATGTTAAAAACAGAAACTTTGTTAGTTATCCAAGTCCCGGTGTCCATGTGATTAGAATAAAATGTCCCAGTAATTTCAACTCATCTTGGAACAAATACTGTAAAAAGACATTCTTCTGAGTTTCTTCTAAAGAGAACACCAGGTGATATACTTAACAACTTCTGGGAAGACTCCTTATTAGAAAAAACACATCTCATTTCACATCATTGTTCATATTGAAAATCAATATAGATTGATGTCATTTCACAAATCAGAGTGATTTTGTAAAAACCATCTTTTTGGAAATCATTTGATACTATCGAGATACCCAGATCTTTGCTGGTCTGCTTTAAATCATGGCTAAATATTAACACATTGAAATACTCACATATAGTATGTATTAGTCACAGTAGTGGCTGAATTTTACCTGTCAATAAAACTTTCTGAATAATGTTTTTCTTAAAAATGGAATTTTAAATAGTTCTTGTAAAAGGTGAAATCTTAAAACTTCAGGTTTCCTATTGGGCAGTTAAGTCTTACTTAGAAGACTGGACTTTAGGTTAAGAAGTAAAAATTCTCTTTTCTTGAGCATGAGTGTGATTCCCCCTGAATAAGCTCTTGTGGCTGGGACAGGGATGCTTATAGTCTTGGGTTTTTATATCTAACAGAATATAGGATGTTATCCTAGAAGGACTCAAAATTAGTTGAATAATATACTCTAGTTTGCAGAGATTCTCACTGTCCCCAACCTTGAGTCCTCTCCACAAAGATAGCTAGGTACAAGGACAAATTCTGGGCCACCTTGACTGATAAATTGAAATATTACATGTCCTTAAGAAGCTTAGATACTAAAATCTTTGTTTTTACATTCTCTGAGTTTTTTTAGAACATTTGATAAGATAAAAGCAGTTTTTCAACTTTTGCCTTTATCAATGTTTGTAGGGTTTTGAGATATGGATTCTTGTCCCTAATTAATTCTGTCACTAAATAGATGGCCAACCTTGAGCAGGCTACTTCAAGTTTCTGAGCTCAGTTTGCCTCACTTTGTAAAATGAGGGAATTGTAGTAGGTAATTGGCTCCATAGGATTCCTTCCAGTTCTGAGTCACACTGATCCTCTGCCCATCAGCTACAGGGGAAGAATCTCCTCAGTCTGAAGAGAGTAAGTAGTTACTAATGTTTCTCTAACAGTGGATCTGGAATACTAGGTGACAGTCACACATCTTAGGTGAGAGCATAGACTTTGCAGGGGAAAAGTCCTGGTTCTAAGCTGCCACTTACTAGTACATGGCCTGGGGCAAGAATTAACCTCTCTGAAGCTCAGTTTCCCTGACTATAAAGTGAGAATGATACAAGCCCTTTAGGGTTGTTGTATTCAAGGGGACACTATAAATCCTGCACTAAAAGTACAGTGTCTACACAAAGCAAGTGCTCAATCAAACATATCCATTTTCAACATTGTTGTTTCCTTGGGTCCACTGAAATAATTACTCTTCTAACAGCGTTTCTCCAAACTGAGTATCAGCACTATTATAGTTACAGTATTTAAAGGTTTTCAAGGTGCCAACTTGGCTGACTAGTAAAAAAATTGGAAAGACACTGGCTCAGGGGATTTTTAAAAAATTAACCAAAACAACCTGTGTGTTGACCTTTACCCTGTAGTTCTTTTATATAATAACAACCTATTAATAGACATAACTTTAAGCTGTTTGATTTAGTGCTAATGTAGTTCAGGCCAAATATGCTACCTTTCTTGCCTGCTACGAAGAAATTTAATGGAAGTTTTCTTCATTTTTCTGTTTGATTTGAAATAAGATTGTGGGGAAGTTCTTAGTTTTGGGTTCCCATCAATAGATATTTAGTCCCTTTAACTTTTGATCATTTGTTGACTATATTTAAATATAACTATATGTGATAAAATCATTCTTAGATTGTTGAGATAAACTTTGAAGGCTGTATAAGTACTTATTTTATAATTTAAAAACAATTGCCTAACCATAAAAGAAAAGGAAAAAATTCCCCAAATGTGGGAAACCAGAGTTCTTGGCTATGCTCTTAAACTACAGCAGGAAATATGTGTTTGTTTATTATGACCCTAGTGCTTTCATAGCCAGATTAATTTCAAACACAGAGTTTGCATTCCTTTTAACCCATAATTGTCACCCTGACTTGTGGAAACTAATAATTTGCAGGGAGTTCAAGAAGAACATTTGCATAGTTTCATCTAGTAGAACCTGGATTGTCCCATAGATTTAGAGAAAGACCCTTTGTGAACAATTCTAACCATAGGGCCGCCTACAGGTTGTGTCAGTTACCACAAAGTAACTTTCTGGGTCAACCTATGTTAAAGGTGGCTTTCATGGACTATCAAATTTTATAGCAAAGGAATTCTGAATTATCATTATAGGTTTAAGAATCTCTCCTTCTTGATTCTTTCTAGGTTTCTCCTCATTCATGAGATGTGAACCTCAACTGATTTGTACCAAGTTGTGGAAGAGTAATTACTTGTATTTCTGTTAGAAAGTTCTCTGAAAGATAAAGGGTGAGTAATATGTTATATAGATAGATAAATAAGAATCTATACTGATTCATAAATCTTGAATACCTGATTGTTAAATATCTAAAATGTATCAAGCCATTTGTATAGACTTTCATTATATTAATTCAATTTCAAAAGTTTTTTTTTAGGAACTAGCTTATTATTTTCTGTCTCTATAGCTCTATTTCCTTTAATATTTTATTGTTTAATTAACTTTCATGGAACTTCTCTTATTTTAGCAATTTTAAAGAATTGTTTACCAAATTTATATACAGCCTTCCAAAAACTGCCTATAATTATTATTAATTTGTCCAAATTGATTTAATTAGAATAAGAAGATTATTTAGTGGATACATCTTATAGCTTCTGAATTAAAGAATGACAAAAAGGGGGACTTAACTGATGCTAAGATATAAGGGATCTGCTGGTTCTATTCAGTATCACAGTGGTAGCTGAACTGAAATGTTTGTGTTTTGATGTCCCACCTGCTCAATCTTATACTTTTTGGTTAGTATGGTAAGAAAAATTGGTAGAGTTGAATGTAAGGAATAGACAAAAATGGTTTAACAAAATCCTCTCTGAGTCTGGCAGAAATCCTGTTCTCTCCCCATTTTGTCCACCCTCAAACTTGCCAAGCCTTGTTCACTTTGGCTTTATTTTAAAAATGCATTTCTGGTGAGTGAGGAAAGGTTTTGTACTGTGTTTTCAATGACTCACCCAAAATAACTCCATTGAACTTGTAAACGGTTCTGTTCTGAATGCAGATTGTGTTTGTTCTGAGATGGGCATGAAGGAGCTGCAGAAAGGAGATTAGAGAAGGGAAATGTGGGAGAGGCAGTACAGTTTATATTTATTCAGGTTTAGGCACACATAAGAATTATTTTTAAAAAAGACATTGTGTATGTGTGCATGTATGTGCGTTATGTTAAAGAACTATCTATGAGGTCAGTACCATTTAAAGCTTTTAAAGATATATTAGTATTAGATATGGTTTATGTGGTCACCAACCTCTTCTGATTCTTATAAAATGAGGTAGGAAAATTTACATGTGAATATATAATTCCAAATATGTGCATTGTGAAACTTTTTAAAGTGCTAAATGGCTTCAAATAGAGAATAATAATATATGTGATATAAGCCAGAAATCAGTCTTAAAACAGGAAGAATATATCTATCAAGACATTGATCATATGATAAGACAGAAGGATAAAACTAGGAAATGGAATAATAACATCCTCTTGTTTTGTTGTGTCAGCATAAAAATGTTTAATATCAAGTGGCATAAACTGAGTATTTAATACTGATAGATGTGCCTCTTCAAAAAATTTTATGTTTGAAAATGTCAGAGATCTTTAAAACAATATTTAAGGCAGAACTGAAAAGAAAAAGAAAAAAGGACTGATCTAAATTTTCATGAATTCATGAAACAGACCAAATAAAACTTACTCTGTTACATAATCTTGCTTCAGTCAATTGTTGATGAAGAATAGATGAGCTATTCTTACCTGTTGCTCAGAAACACCAAAGAATTGAGCCACTGGGGGGAAAAAAACACAAGCTATCTACAAGGTTTTACCACGGAGAAGGTAAATTTAGCATTATGTGACAAACTGAAGAAATTGTGATCTGAAGACAGTGAAATGGATGATAAAATGACACGTTTTTAACATGCAAAAATTAGAAAGTATGTAAATTTACCCAGATTATGTAAATAATCTGCAAGGCAAAATTCCAGTGGTATTAACACCTGCTTCTCCTTCTGGTATGTACTTGAGAAAATAAGGGAAATCAAAATAGCAGATTGTTATGCTATATTAATGCTTACTTAGGAGGATAATGAACTAGTATAATACTCCCTAAATTCTTCCTAATGTGGAAAAACCCTAAGGATAAATAATAGGTTCAAGTTATAGACTATACAAGTGAATTTTATTACTTTAAAATATACACAACTAGAAATACTTTCATGACTAATAATGACTTAAAGAAATATATCAGAAAAAAATCTCAAATCAGACTAACCACCTTTCCTCATTGTTCATCTATAAGGTTTGTAAATAAACCTTTATTGTAAATAAACCAAGATTTATTTTCAAAGATTTCAGTCATTGAATAATATTTTCCTTTTATCCTGTTGCAAATTATTCCAGTGGTATCCCTTAAAATGTTAATAGCTATATAGAGCAGGCCCAAAAGATTTCATGTTCAAATGACTTTTAGAAATACTGGATAAAATGAAGTTAGCCAGCTTTCTTCTTTTTTCCCAATAAATCTTGAGAATTTACTTCTCAAGTCTTTTACATTATTGTGACTGGATTTGGTTGTGAGAGGTGGGGATATAATATATAGTGTTTTCCAAACTTATTTCATACAAAATTTTTTCTCAGGCAATCCTACTGAAATAAAAAATGCTGCTCTGTTTATTTAATCTGCAATTCTACTTATCTGATACCTCCCAGCTCCCTTTGGTCTTAATAAGGGTTGAAAATTTGGTAAACTGCACTGCTACCACTTCCGATCACTCTATCACTAAATTTTGATGCATAAAATTTTGATTACATAAGTATTATTGAGCAAACAATGCAATAACTAGAACAAAATGCCTTAGCTTAACAAATAGTAAATCTTGTTTAGTAATTTTGAGGCATTTGTTAAGATCTGAAAAAACAGAAAATAACTAAAGTAATTAAACTGAGCAAAATGTTTCATTTCTGATATAAGCTTTTCCATTTAAAATTGTCTAACCAGAGTATGTTTTCTGTCCTGGCCTGAAATTATGCCATTTAAAAAAACTCATCTGCATTAGAATGTAGGTGTCACTTACCAGTCTAACAACAGTCCCCTTATAATAGAATTGATGTTTGCCTTCTGCAATATAACAATTCCAGCAGCTATTCTGAGCATCTACTTCCATGTGATTCCATGTGATGCTCACATCAGTTTAGGAAGGTTGTTATCACGATTGCTATTTCACAGATGAGGAATGTGATGGCCAGAGATAATAGCTGTCTTGTCTTAGGCCATAAAACTAGAAAGACACAGAGACAGATTTCAAACTTCAGTCTGACACCAAACACCTAATGTTTCCACTACAACTTGCTGAATGAAATTATCCACATTTTATATAAATTTGTCTATTCCTCTACCTTGTAAGCATAAGTGAATCAGACATTATTCTTTATGCAGAGCTTCTGCAGTGTGGATTTGCAGTAGGTCTAAATACAGTACTTTTGGCGGGGGAAATCCTTGAATAACCAAATAACAAGACTCTTTTCATGTGTGATATGGCATTCATTGCTAAATAAATGAAACACCTTGGGCATTTTTTAAAATTTCAAAGTCGAGAATGCAGTTAAAACCCTTTACGTTCCAAAATAGCTTACTATTTCAAGGATTTCTTTCCCAACTACTTCTGTACCTTCAACATTAAAAATTTCCATGTAGAAGAAAACATACAATTGTGCTATTGGAGATTCAACAATTTCTATATTCTATTCTAATGTTACCTGCTGGCATCCCCCCTACCCCTTTCGTTATTGCTTGACTCTGGTGGTTGGTTTTTAAATTTAAAATATGGTTCACTGTTGCCTTTCTCAAAACTTCTTTGCTGTCTAAAAGTATTTAAACAACAAAGCTAAATAAAAAAATAATAGGCCTTAGAGGGGTACCTAGGCGGCTCAGTTAGAAGTGCCAGACTCTTAATTTCAGTTCAGGTCCTGATCTCAGGGTGGTGAAATGCAGCCCCAACCAGTTCTGTGCTGGTAGCAGAGCCTGCTTAAGAGTCTCACTCTCCATCTGACCCTACCTTAATTCTGGCATGTGCACGTTCTTTCAGTCTAAGACCTTGAAAAAAAAAAAATCAGGCCTTAGGAAAACAACATGAAGCAAATACTTTATCCATTTGTCCACTCGGAAGAACATAAAGAACAGAACATGTACCTCAACAGAAGTCATCATTCCTGTGGGATAAGCACTGTACTAGTAGTATAGAGGGTAAAAGAAGAATACAGAATAATGTTCTTTAATCTCTCACAGTTTACAGTGTGGCTGGGAAGTCAAACATACACCCTCAAAGGCCAGTCATATTATTTATTACATAATTCAGTCTCAACATAAGTGACCTAGGCATTCAGTTGTGTATCAGGGGATTGTGGGAGAGATGTGACCAGAAGTGGTGGAAAGATGTGTTCAGGAAAAGTTCTGACTCGGATCTTGAAATTCATGAAAGTACAGGACAGAAAGAACAGCAATAAACTGAGATGCAAGGACAGAGAGTCAGCAACAGCACGTGGGGATAATGGAGTTGAAGCTGAGAGCCCCAAATGAAAATGGTGGTATCGGTCAGGGCCCAGAATGAAAATGTGAAGACGGCATATTTTGTTGTGTGTGGTTTTTTACCACCCCTTTCAGAACCTCCTCTCCAGCTACTTCCCTTTCTCTCTTGCTTACCTTTCCTACAGGGGACTAGGTTCTAGCCTATTCTGTAGAGCCATTATTACATCGTTACTGGCATTTTGCTAACAGACTCTTGAAGAATGGAAAGTCTTTTAAGATTCAGAAAAAGAATAAAGTGAAATTTCAAGACAATGAGATGCTAGTAACAGTGTTCTAGCACCCCTTCTAGTTTCACAGTACACACATTACATAGGCCCAGAATATAATGGTGGTGCTGGAAAGTTAGTTTCGATTTTTGATATGGTCTTGTAGATATTGGTAAACCATCGTAAGTCGCTATGTGATATTTGAATAGGATTTTGGTCTTTATACTAAATGAGATTTAAAAGGGGGTGGGGGGGGGGGAGGATGACCAAACGCATTTTTAAGAGAGTTCTGAACTTTAACATCATTTGTTTCTTGAAGCATCTTGTAAACACCAAAATCCAAGCAAATATTTCTACATTTTCCTAGCCATTCCTTGCTCTTATTTTCCTTCATCTTTATCCAACTTCACTGTGGAATTTCAGATTAAACATTCTCAATTCACTTTCATACGTAACAAAACCACGATAAATAACTTTCTTAAGCATGAAAGTAGCACTTCACGAAGTTTGGTCTTCTCCAGTTTGACATTTTGACAAAGACCAATCACGCGCGTTCATCTTCGCGGCTTGAGTGAAGTCCGCGAGCCCAAGTCGACTCTTGTTTTGAAGCGGCGAAGAGCGGCGCTTGGCCTTCCCTCAGGTTTTCTGCGAGAGAAGTTGACAGGAAACAAAGATCGCTAACAAACAAACAAGCAAACAAATCTCGCCCACTCCGCAGGCCAAGGCGAGAGGGACCCGGCGCCCCACTCCGCGCGCGCCGCGCCACGCTCCGCCCCGCGCGCCCCCGGCCGGAAGGGGGCGTGGGACGCCGCCGAAGGAGGGGCGCGCAGACGCGCCGCGGCAGACCCGGCCCCTGGCTTGTCGGGAGGAGGCGGGAGGCGGGGGCCTTGGGGGCGGGGAGCGGGACCCGGGCGGGCCGGCCGGCGCTCGTTCTCAGCCGCGCTCGCTCGGGCCACTCGCGCTCCCGCGCGGCGCCGGGCCGGCTACATGTGAAGCGCCGGCCCTCTGCCCCCTCCCTCCCTTTCCTTCCCTCCCTCCCTCCCGTCCCCTCCTCCTCCTTCTCCTCCTCCTCCTCCTTCTCCTCCTCCTCCGCCCCCTCCCGCGCCCGCTACCGCTTCCCGGGGCCCCCAGCCCGGCTGGGCGCTGACAGCAGGGGCGGGGGGTCCCCGCCGCCGCCGTGTCTCACTCAGGCTCCGGCAGCGGAGCCCCCGGTGCGGCCATGGACCGGCCTCTGGTGGCGTCGGCGGAGGCGGAGGAGGAACTGGAGTGGCAAGTGGCGAGTCGCAGGAGGAAGGCCTGGGCCAAGTGCCGCGGTTCCTGGCAGGCGTCGGAAACGGAGGACCTGTCCACAGAAGCGACGACGCAGGACGAGGACGAGGACGACGAGGAGGACCTCCCGGGCGCGAAGCTGCCGGCGGCGGCGGGAAGAGGTCTGTGCACCCGGCCGAGCCCCGGCGGGCGGAGGACTCCGGGAGGTGCAGGCTGGCGGGCGGGGGAAAGTCTCGTGCGCCCTGGGCGACTGCTGTGAGTTCTGGAAGATCCTCCAGAGCTTGATAAGCCGGGGGAGAGGGGACACATTGGACCTTTAAATGCGTGCGCTTGGCGGGACGTCTCCAGAGTCAATACAGACACCCCGGTGCCATCTCGTTTCCCTTCAGATGGACACTAAGACGTGTTGCTGAGGCTGCATTTACCCCCAGTAGATTTTCCTACATGGGTTTGTCCAGGTTGACCCCGCGGTGGGAGTACCCCTGGCGTTGGTAACGAGCTGTCCCCTCACTCTGCCCCGCAGGAAACGTGCCCAACGAGAAGATTGCGATATGGCTCAAGGACTGCCGGTGAGTGTTCGCTTTCGCGGCTCGCGTCCCAGAGGGAGATCCGCGGAGATGGCACTCCCCAGCGGAGTCACTAGGGCCGCAGCGGCTGTGGGTCCCGTGGCCGTTGCGAGCTATAGGCCGGAAAGTGAGCTGGCGGATAGTTTCCTCCTCCAAAAGATTAGAAATGGAGTGCTGTGACCGCTGATTATTTGGTGACAGTGTTGACTTTACAGTTGTTAGGACTTCAGCCCCTGTGCATGATGTTAGCATCAGAGATCAGAGACCTGAAACAAATAATCATGCAGTGTTCTTATTCTTGCCTTGTTTTTATTCGAAAGGATTTTCACATTTCACACAGTATTTTATTTTGCCTTTGTTTTGACATCTGTTTATCTGTCATGGAATTATTTCCCTTTCAAATGTGTTTTAGATGAATTTAATTTACTTAACAACACGAACTGGGCTTTGATTTTACTTTTGCGCCTTAATTCTATTTGGACAGCTATAAAACCAGCTAGCTTTGTTCTTGAAGTTTACTCCTTGGATGTGTATTTGTTAAATGGCACTGGAATGCACGACGGGAAATAGAGGTTTGAAGGCATTCAAATGGCATAAATCTAACTACATGCTTTGGCAACTGGTACAAATTTTTGATAAAATACAAGAGGAGATGAATTATATTGCAAGTAAATCTTACTACAGTAAAAAAGAGCTTGTTTTATATTTTAATTTTTTTTCCAGTTTCTTATTTGTAAAATCTCATATGAAGAATGTTACTTTTTAATTCAGTTAAGGTGTTTGTTTCTGCATATATTTGCCATTTTATTTTGGGCTTTTCTTAATCTTTTGTTCAGGTACCTACAGAGCTAGGGAAATGTATTTTGGAGGAAAGAGAAGTGATTTTTATATATGCCAACTTATTTTTCTTCCCTAAACACAGATAAAATATTGGCCACTACTCTATTGATGTCCTGTTTTGATGAGTTACCTGGATTTTTGAGTAATTTTATGAATTAAAAAGCACTTTTCAGTACAAAACTCCTTAACCTTTATTGGGGGTGTCTTAGACCCTTCGAGATATGAAGAAGTATATGGACCTTTTCTCTAAAGATGAATCAAAAATAATGTTTAACAGCAAGAGATAAATCACATTGTGTTTATTTTTTGATGTATAGGAATTAAGATTATATGCGATCATATCAAGTGAACAATACATTTATCTTGTAAGATAAATGCAGGAGGTAAATATTATTCATCAGACAAACCATCTCTGAAAATTCCAAAAGTTCTATTGCTAATTTTATGTAGGCAGATTCTGTCATTTGCTGCTCCTTCCCTCATAGGTTTCCTGTGTAGATTTCCTTCTTATTCCTTACAGTTGAGCCTATTTTGTACAAAAGGGGCATTCATTTGTACCTGGGAAAGCTAGAATAAATTGTCTTGTAATGTTAGCTATATTATCACAGATTGGACTACTAGGATATATCCAACTCTAGTTTTTTTTTTTTTTTCTTCTGTAAGTTTAAGATCCTTTTCAGAGTTAGGCAACTACCTACTTTATACATTATAAGTGATCTAAAGCTACCTTTTCCCCCTTGATACATTCTTACTTTTTTTTTCTTATTGTCCATGTCCTGAATAAAGATACCATTTGTCATTCTTTAAAGGGGGATCTTTATTTTGATAATCATTTTTTTGACTAAGTGGAAATAAATTTCTTGGAAGAAAGGATAGTTTTTCAGAGAATTTGGAAGAGAGCAGTTTTAAGAGTGAGAAACTTGTTTCGGAAGGAGAATGGCAGTTATATTCTCTTTATTTGCCATTTTCTCTTACTGCACCCACCCGTAGAGAAATCTGCAGAAGGAGTAATATAGTGTTTTGTCCTAAGGAACTGGCCCAGGCAAGAAGAAGGACTTTATAAAGGCATAAATTCCAGTTTTATTAAAATATATGAAAAAACTTGGCTCAAAATTTTTAATTGTCTTTATTGTAGCTGTGTTTCTTTTACATTTCAAAAGCACTAATTTTCAAAGAACTGCCACTGCTTACAGAAAGTTTTAACATTAAAATTGTCATTTCAGTAATATTTTTTGAGACTGATATTTTTATGGTCCCATACCTGATTGTGAATTTTTAACAGGTATAAACTGTTACTGATGAAAGCTTCAAATCACAAAACAGAACTTTCAAAATAAAACAAGTTTCTTAATATAATTTAGTTTTGGGAAAGAAATGAAAAACATTTTCATTTTCACATTAAAAAAAGATTTCTAAGTTATCTGTGTTTGAACAGAAAGAATGTGAAAGAATTTTAGCAATGGCTGCTTCTAAGGTTGATTCTCAAGCCGACTTTTTAGTTTTTAGAGTTAAATGAATTTATGTATATTTCATAGTTTAAAAACAGAAAAAAAAAATCTTAAACTTCTTCATTTAGACCAAAAAAGATAGTTGGAGTAAGGGATGCACTGAGCAATGTTCTAAAATGCTGGTGATAGGTTTAACCGATGATGTTTTAAAAAAAAAATGTTGAGCCTTATCTCTAACTAGACTCTGACTTTTAAATTTTATGAAAGTAAAGATTTGTTTTCTTTTAATTCTGTTTCTTGTTTCTAGGGAAAGGATTGAAGGGAGCAGACATTTTCTTAATGCCTGCTGACATTCTTTTTTTCTGTTTTTGTAAAGAAAATGCTAATTCGTATCATTTGTAATTATAGTTCTTGCTCTTAACTGTTGGCAGATCAAATTTGTGATTAAATCATTCCTGGTGAACTGACTTGAGGATAGGTGTTTGCTTAGTTAGTAGGATATTACTTATGTAATACACTTGCATTCCTTTTGTGTTTGGGGAGGAGAGTTAAACTGTGATTAGAAGCTTGCTTGGCTATGATCCTTTAAGTGTAAAATTGTGCAGTGACAACTCTCCAGATAGCTTTTTAAGACTAAGGTTTATATGTTTATGTGGTTTCAGTACCCCTTTGGGAGCCTCACTGGATGAGCAAAGCAGTAATACGCTCAAGGGTAAGAGAAAGTTGCCTTTCTAAATATGCTCTTTATGAGAGCCCTACTTTATTTGAGTGAATGTATACATATATAAATTATAAAAGTAATGTTCACTTTATAACTATGCCATTCTGAGAGAAAAGCCAAAAGAAAGAAACTTTGTTGTAAACCATAAACAGTGGATAGTTTAAACAAATTATTGAATTTCCACAGTGGTGAAACTCATATTTTTGTCTAGTTAGATACTATGAAGACTGGTGAAATGTAGAAATATGGTATGGAAATATAAGAAAAATAGTAAGTGAACTGGGTCAGCTTTAGTGCAGCATTTCTTTGCTTACATTAACTGAAATTGCCACACCTGAAATTTTACCACCTGTGCAAGACAGAATTCTAAAGTTCAAAGTACAACAAGAATGTGCAGGTAGTGGCAAGGCATGTAAAAAACATTTATAGTATTAGAAAAGTCTAGCTTGAGTTCCTGACTGTTAAGGGAGGTAAAAGAAATGATTGCTCCAGGATCTTATTTTCCATGAAACTCTTGGATAAGATGTTAGCTAAATGAATATCTTCAAAGACATAGTAAGTATAAAATAGCCTATATGGGGGCTTTTAACAACTTTACGTGGCTGCAAATCATGGTTTGTTTGCGATAGAGTAAAACTTATACTTGATTTTTGAAATGATATAATAAGAATGATGAGTACATTCAGGTTTGAAATACTTTATTGTATCTTATTTTTTTGCTTGGTCAATTTGCTTTAGCTAAAACTATGATTTCATGTGGGGATCTAGAAGAACAGAACACCAGGATGAGTCTTCTAATGTTTCTTTCAGGTGTACTTGTGAGAAATGGAGGCAGTTTTGAAGATGATTTATCTTTGGGAGCTGAAGGTACATTTGTTTGGAAGTACTGTATTTTCATACAGGTTTAAAATTAAACAAAAACACAAAAAAACCAAAAAGCCAAAAAAAAAAACAAGTGCTTTCAGGTGTACAGTTCTCAGAGCCAAAGTTAAAGGTCTTGAAAATGGCTCAGACACATTTTACAGAGTCTTTATATGTTAATAGTCTAGTTAGAGCTTGTAGGATGCTTGTAGAAATGGCCCTGAAAACCACTGTGAAGTGTTCTTGTCTTCCTTGGACTTAATTGGTTAAAGGAACTGTTTGGGGGCAAACAATGGTCATAGAACTGAGGGAAGAACTGCCCTACCAGAAGGAAGGAAACTTAAATATTTATACATGAGAAGACTAAATTGAAGCTTATTTTTAGTATGAGGTAGCCTTATGTCAGACTTACAGCTGTGGCCTGTCTTTCTCTTTGTATTCAAGTGTTTCCTATCTTTTCCCCTTTCTCTTTTTCCAGATTTTTAGAGCACTAAAGGACAAAAACAAAATAGAGTTATTAGAATTTAATTAGAAATCATTATGCTGATGTCTATTTCAGACTGCATTAATATTTTAAAAGTGCATTGTGCCATGTTTAAATTTTCACTGATGTTATTATTTAGTCCAGTAGATTCATAGTAAAGTTTTCCACAATGTAGAATTAAACATTTTTATTATTTTGTTATTTTACTGGTATTGGAAGATTATTGGTACCTGTGTAGCTGGGTTATGAATGTGTGCTTTTTATAAAAAAGAATTGAGGATTTTATTAAATCTTTTTAAATTAAATAATTAAAATAAAAATGTTATTAAATCTTTTCAAATTATAAAAGACTTAAAATGTAAATCTCTTAAATTATAATGATGAATAGTAAATTTATCCATTGAATGTAATATCCTTGATCTTTTGCTGTTTGGAATCAGTCTGTATGGTAGATTACTTATTTAGAAACTTCTAATCTTCAGCTCTAGAATATGTGAATATATTAGGTTTTATTATTTCAGTTAATGTGCTTTCAAGGAATAAACTCTGTAAAGAGGTTAAACTTACTGCTTACTAATTAGTACAGTGAGCATATTGTCAGCCCCTTATTAAAATGCATTTCAGTGTTACTGTAAATAGCACTTTTCACATCTGACTTAATTTCACAGTATGGAATTTTTTTAGACTTTATTTTTTTTTTTTAATAGGTTTAAATTCACAAAATTGAGCTGGAGGTATAGAGATTTCTCCTGTACTTCCTGCCTAAATATATGCATGGCCTTCCCCATTATCAGCTTCTCCCACCAGAGTGGTACATTTGTTACAATTGATGAACCTGTAATGAGGCATCATCATTACCTGAAGTCCATAGTTTTCACTGGGATTCACTCTTGGTCATGTATGTTCTGTGGTTTAGACAAATGTATAATGACATGTTATCTATTATTATATCATGTGTGTATTTTCACTGCCCTAGGAATTATTTCTGTTCTGCCTGTTTATCCATATTGATTGAGTTTATTGGACACCAAAACCTAAAAGGAAGTTCCAGAGAAGAATGGAAATATTATGTTGTAATACTGAAAATTATATCAAGACTATTTTCATTCTTTCAGTAAATATTTATTGAATGCGATATGTTAGGCACCTTCCTGAGTGAATGTACAAAGAAATATAAAAAATTACCATGGCTTTGCAGATCAGGAGTAAAAAAAAAGAAATCTGGCATACTGAAATAAATACGTTTGTAATTATTCCCATTCTTTGTATTTGTCTATAAAAGTTAAATGCAGGCAATTTAACTCACTTTAAATTAACATTAACAATACTTATCTGTTTAAGTCTAGGATAAAACTAAAAAGTAACTTCTTAAGAAAACTTATTTTGAAATGAATATAAATTTTCAAAGTAGATACATAAAAAATCGGTTGTAACTGGGATGAATTTTTAGCCTTTTAAAGAGCAGTGGATGGGGTAGCTGGGTGGCTCAGTCGTTATACCGCTGCCTTTGGCTCAGGTCATGTTCCACTCCCACATCGGGCTCCTTGCTCGGCGGGAAACCTGCTTCTCCTTCTCCCACTCCCCCTGCTTGTGTTCCCTCTCTCTCTGTCTCTCTGTCAAATAAATAAATAAAATATTTAAAAAAAAAACCACAGTGGAAATTTATGTATACTGTTGCCACACTTAAATAATGCTAAATCATGTTTTTGCTCTTAAAGTCTTCTTTAATAACAGCTTTTAAATATATTAATTAGAACCACATTTACTGCAGATGCTATGTATCTTATTTATTTCAAACTATTAAAGAAATTTAATTGGTTATCTATATGTCTTTTATTTTAAACATTTAGTTAAGGGAGTTGTTTTACACAGTGCTAACAAATTAAAACAATTTCCTGAAGTTTCTGGTTCTGTTTGTGTTGATCTGTGTGAGACTTTTAATGATTCAGATTTAATGAACCAAGACAAGAGTTTGGGATGGTAGGCATTTAACTGTAATATTTGGCTAATCTTCTTTCTTGTTGACTATATCACAGTTACTGTCCTACTAACAATTCTGGTCTGCATCTGTTCTTTTACCTGTAGCCAACCACCTCCATGAAACGGATACTCAAATTGAAAACTGGTACGTAGCTGTGCTGTTTGTTCTCTTTTCAAAAATGAAGAACATTTATGAAAATAAGGTTTTATATAGTCTAATTTTGTTTATAGCAATAATATCTTGGCCAAAGAGAGAAGACTACAGTTTCATCAGAAAGGAAGAAGTATGAATTCCACTGGATCTGGGAAAAGTAGTGGGACAGTTTCAAGGTAACTTATTCTGAAATTATACTAGTTATATTGTGTTATAGATGACCTATTCTTACCACTTTTTTAGTTTGCATCCGGCTTGATAGTATGAAATCAAAAAGAATCCAAAATGTTGCATTCATTGCTTTTTTTTTTTTTAAGTTAAGATTAAAGAAAAAGCAGCAAATGCTGCTGGAATTCTTGTTATAATGAATATTTTGAGCCTTATCAACAACTTGAAAGAGGAAGTCCATAGTGGAATAACTTCTTCCAAAATTCTCCATTTTTTTTAGGGTCTTGAGTCACTCGAACATAAAAAAATCAAACCTTTCTAATATAAAGTTTGATATTTAAGCATAGACTTATCTTCAACATATTAAATCAAAGTTCTTCAAAATATATATTAAAATAGGCAAGTACAAGGGCCTGTGGGACCAGTTTAAATTGTCACGCAGATTATTGTATTGGAATCTGAGCATTTTCTCTGAAACAAATTGAAATTTTCTTCAGTTCAAGTTTCATCTCTAACATTTTCCTCAGTAAATCTCCTAAGGGTGGATCATCACTGCTATGAGGAAGAGATAAGAAATGTTTAATTCTCTATAGAATCAGAGCAAGAACTTACCTTTTGAATAACCCATTCTCTCCATACCTTCCTTACTCCTCCTACTTCCTGAGTGAAAGTGGTTAGAGAAAATTTGAATGTAGGCCCCTCCCTCCCTTTCTGAGTTCAGCTTGTTACCTATATTGCATCTTCAGTGACAGCCAAAGATAGCAGAAAAGCTCAAATTCTGCAGAATGTTCTGTGCTACCACCTTCCCAGTGTGTTTTCCCTTTTCATTTCTTTTGTCTGTTTATTCCTTATTCTCTCTCAGCTGTCCTCTAATTGTTTTAGCTGCTTTACTGGGACTCTTTTAAAATGACAAAAAAAATAAGGTGAGGAATCATTTTGGGAGTCTTGCTGAGTATCTGATCAGGAACTAGCTCTTTTTCCCAGTCCTAACAGTTTGAAAGAATGGACTCTTTTTAAGAGTTATATCACATTTAGTACACAGTATACAAAGATGCTGAAATAAATATTGGCGTAAAGACCAGAAGCTCTTTTTTATAATGTGATGTGGACTATAAACTTATTTTATATCTTGATGTTTCTTTTCTTTTCTTTCTTTTTTTTTTTTTTTTGTAGTGTTTCAGAATTGTTGGAACTTTATGAGGAAGATCCTGAAGAAATTCTTTATAATCTTGGATTTGGACGAGATGAACCAGATATTGCTTCTAAAATTCCTTCCAGATTTTTTAATTCATCATCATTTGCCAGAGGAATAGATATTAAAGTATTTTTGAGTGCTCAAATGCAACGGATGGAAGTAGAAAACCCAAATTATGCTTTAACAAGTAAGGTTTTTAAATATTAGCATACAGAGTGAGATGGTCTTATTTTTTAAAACCTTATTAATTTTTAGGAATAACACTGGAAATTTAAATATTGAAATTAATACAATAGCTATTTTACTTATTCTGAATTTTTAGTTTTTCTGTTTATAGAAGTTAACTTTCTCCTCTTCTCGTTCTTAAGTGTTACTATAACTGACAGTAGAACCTTGTACTTATCTTAAACTTACCTCCAGATTGCTGATGTTCAAAAAGGGAAGAAGTAGGGGAGAGTCTTGTTACTATTAAATAAAGTCAGTGAAATTTAGGTGCTTTTCTATATATCTAAAATAACATGTCTAATTTGCCAATTTTTATTTATATTAATCTTATTTTTTTCTGTTGCATAGAAGTTCCAAAAAAACGGGATCCTAGGTGGTCCTTGGAACAGCTTTAAGAGGTTTATAAATCCATTACTACCTACCCCCTTCCCAACAATTAGGTATAAAATGCACACTTATGTACATTTTCTTGAAAGAACATTTGGAAGAGTCTTAATGGATTCAAAGACATAAAAATAGAATCATAGCTGTTGATCAATAGCTGGTCCTTTCTGTTTTATTCAGAGTTGTCATACTTTGTTTTTCTTTCTGGTTTTAAGTCATAAAACATAAATTCTTAAATAAATTCTTAAAACATAAATTCTAGTGCTTACAGTGAAAAATCTTCCTCCCTCTCCCAGTAAATGTAGAGAACTTTTAAAAATGTTAGATAAGGAAAAAAGTTCTGGTTTTATAACCAGATCTTTGTGGTCTAAGTTCAATTATTGGCATTCTGGAAAGTAGTAATATGTATACATATACATATTAGTAATGTATACATATATAAACAGATAAATATATATATATAATTAATGTTGTTTCCTTTTTGTAGGTCGTTTTCGTCAAATTGAAGTGCTTACTACTGTGGCCAATGCCTTTTCTTCTTTATATTCTCAAGTCTCTGGGACTCCCCTCCAGAGAATTGGGAGTATGTCTTCAGTGACTTCTAACAAGGAGACAGACTCACCTCCACCTTTAACCCGAAGTAACACTGCAAATCGTTTAATGAAAACACTATCAAAACTAAATTTATGTGTTGATAAAACAGAAAAAGGAGAAGGTAGTAGTCCTTCCCCAACAATCGAAAAAGGGAAGATCCCGAATGTTTCAGTGATGGAAGAAAGTGGCAATAAAAATGATCAAAAGTCTCAAAAAGTTGTAAAGAAGAAAGACTCATCTTCTATGTTGGCTACAGTTACAGAAGAAGTATCAGGTAGTTCAGCAGCTGTTATGGAGAATGCTGATGTTGATAGACTTTGTGATGAAGCAAATAGGAATTTTAACCAAAAAACTGAAGGTGAACTAAGTGAAGAAATTCAAAGTCATGCGAATAAACTGGGTGAGGAATCTGGTATTGTAGAATCTGACTTAGGTAACAATTTCAACATGTCCAGGCACAGTGAGCCAGAAAATGGCAACGAGGTGAAAAGCGCCCATGTGTCCACACCTGAGAAGGAGCCATGTGCACCTCTTACGATCCCATCCATAAGAAATATAATGGCACAGCAAAAGGACTCCTTTGAAATGGAAGAGGTAGGTAAATATTACTGAGGCCTGTTTCAAATAATGAGTTAGGAAAAAAAAATGCCAAAAATATGTTTATAAAACAAAGATAGCTAGTAGATTTATACGAGAAGAAAATCATCCTAATTTTGACTTCTCAAGTTTTAGTTCTATGTTTCAAGAACCAAGAATTGGTCACAGGATTATGCATTGCCAGGGTAATGTGACAGTTCATCAGCTCCTCTAGGTCCTCTGTTATTCATGACAATACCTGAACTTTAACCCCCTTTCTCCCTTTGATGCCATGAGAGAGTATATTTAAATTAAAATCACTATTGCATAATAGTTAAAAACAGCCTCTAAAATAAAAGAGAAGTTTGAGTTCTTTTTTTGCTACTAAATTTCTATGTGCCTTTAGGCACGCTTTTCTCAAAGTATCTTACTGGAAAGGATAGTGTGAATAAACCTTTCTTTGAGAAAGATAGGTTTTTGGCATGGGACTAGGAAGAACCCAAAGATGGTATGTTTCTGAACGGGAGGAGAGGGAACCTCAAGGAAGAAGGTTTGAAACACCATTGAATATAATTTCTGCAAGCCTAGAAGACCAATGTTTGGTTATTTTTTTTTTCCTACCTAGAGATATTACTGCATTTACATAAATTATAGATTGGGCAAGATAGAGATTCATTTGATGAGGTCAACTAAAACTACTTTTGAATGGTCAGAGCTAATACTTAAAATTGGCACTGTATAGTTTGAGACAGGAAACTGAAGTTTATCAAGACCTTTGTTATGGCAGGCACTGTACAAGATCCTTGAAGTACTTCTCTCTTAAGTCTGTGAGATAGGCAGTGCTGGTCTTATATTACACATGAGGAAACTGAGGCACACATATACTGCTGAAGAGTATGGCTGAAAGTTACATAAGGGACAGCATTATTGCAGAATGGCATTAATTATATCGTGGTAACTCCCAGTAATTTTAGAATCACATGCCATTATTTTAGGGAGTTGAAAAATGAGATAATTGATTCTGCTCATAAATGTCCTTTTGTTGAGTATGTATCTCTCACATTAGTGAAGATTTTTTTATTTATTGCAAAATTTGTATTGTTTTTATAGCTATTTATCTTTTTTGAATGTCTTTGAGTTTATCTTTTATTATTTTAATTCTAACTAAAAAATGAAAAGGGAGAGGAGCAGTCCTTTGAAATAGTTTACATTATTTGTGAGCATCTTTTCCCCTTATTTCTTCATATATCCTTTATAGTTCTCCTATTTAATTTCTTATGTATTTCTCATTATAATGAGTTCATAAGATGACTACTTCATAAAAAACCTCTTTTTGTTCTATTTTACTATTTGATTCCTTTTGACTTTGTTTTGGTCCAAACTTGTCCTACCATTAATAATTAAAGTGTAACTATTTGCCTTTCATTAAGGACCCTTTTCTATGACAGATATGTCAGTGGGTTTCTGTGTTTTAATTTAATAGCAGAGTATGAAAATTTAAGCAAATTATGTTAGATATTTGCAAATCTAATGCAGATGACCTGATGAGAAGACACTTTTTAACTTGCTTTTTAATTCCTAGAGTTCCTGAATTTTAAGCTATATATTTTAAAAATTATTGATAGCATACACAAAGGTCTTTAAAACATTTGTAAAGTACTAGATCTGCTTTGGTGACAGGTTAACATTTAATGGTTTAATGTGTGGGGGTTTTATGGGGGGTTTTTTGCTCCCTCTGCTGGCAAAAGCAATTAATGAAGATGGTAATGTCACTTGGAAGTGACCTTTTTTTTTTTTAAATACAAAATTACAGGCATTGGTGGTTGAAGAATAATATAAGGTTTTTGTTTTCAAAAAAAGAATATGTGGATATGATCAACCATGACTGAATTGTAAATATGGGGAATTTTGAGGATAACAAATCCTTGTTCTTCCGATGTATTTTAAATATGGATAAAAACCTTCTAGAACTGTGTTTTTATCCCGTTGGGAACTTTAAAGAGAGCTTGTAGAACAATGGATAAAGAAAGGAAATAATGTGTTTCTTTAATTTCCTCTTCTCCCAAGTGTGACTTGAATTATACTGACAAATGAAGAGAACAATCTTATTGAAGCAAACTTTTAGATCCCATTCAAAGTAGGTTGTTGCTGTTTTTCTTTTAAACTCCTTTCCCTTGAGGTTTTATTCCTATTGGGAACTTTCTTCCTGTAAAAACAGCAAATAAATATAAGTTAGAGGACACTCCCTTTCTGTCTCAGTAAACCAGTTCTCAAACAGATCAAC
This sequence comes from Mustela nigripes, assembly GCF_022355385.1. Taxonomy (NCBI): domain Eukaryota; kingdom Metazoa; phylum Chordata; class Mammalia; order Carnivora; family Mustelidae; genus Mustela; species Mustela nigripes. The sequence goes on from NC_081559.1 coordinate 76,236,307, forward strand.
TGAATCCCAGCTGCTTTGGGTAGCTAGGTGGGAGAAAATGTTGCAGACCTGACTGTGCATCCCTCTGAGGCAAAGGTAAGCTCTGACAGTCACCAGGAGTGAAGACAGGAAATACTTCAACGTAAGGGGAATTAAATAGATGACAAGGCTGACTCAGTTCTTGGAGAGTGAGAGTGATTATTTCTCACATTAAGAAAAAATACATAAAAGGCCAGAGACTATTTTCAATTAGAAGTTAGTTTGCCTTATAAAAAAAAAAATGTTTTGTAAACTATTTGTAATTTTCAGTGTGTCTAAAAGTCGTAAAACCCTGCTCTCGAGTTTTCTAATTCTTAATGACTTTCCTAGATGATTCTTGTTTCCTCTCAAAATAGCTCATTTTTATTAAGTACATCATGGTAACAGTCTAGAGCCATAGATTTGTAGTATGAAGGATCCACAGTTAAACCAAAATGATCCTACTTAATAAGCAATTGTTCATTTTTTAGGTGTCAAGGAAAAATTTCTCATACTTTAATATTAGAAGAAAGAGAACTTTTAACTGTTTATTTCTGTAAATGGGTTGTTCTTTGTCTTACTCTACAAATTTATATACTGTTACCTGAAGTGTGTATAATTTTTTAAGCTACTGAAATTTTAGTGTTTCTAATTCTGTCTCTCTCCTGATTGTTGAACTACTATATCTCCTTATTTTTTAGTCATTGGGTTTTAGAATTCTTTTTTGTTTTATTTATTGGCCTGAGTTAAAATAATCTGAAATCAGTCAGATACTTAACAGATAGTTAAGTTGTTCCTTTAGCCTTCCAAATTTGACTGTGTTTTGAAGACAAGCCTTGTGTCTTAGATAGAACAGAATGCAATAAGATATGAACTCTAACACGATACATGTACCCGTGTCTGTTTTTTTGAAGTCCAATTAACCACCAAATTTTATTTGACATTTATCTAAAAGACTTAAATTAACTTTTGTTATATAAGCATTTACCTGATAGTAGAAACTAAACCTTGTAAGTAAAACCTGAAAGGTTTTTTTAAAATAAAAATTTGCAACAAATGCAGAATAATAAACTAGGGAAGCCACTTGGCCAGCAAGTGCCATGAATAAGACTCAAATTCAGATCTTTGTATAAACTTGCTACATTTGACTACACCATACCACTTGGTAAAGGTCAGGCTGGCTGACAGTGTAAGCACTGGACAAGAACTCAAGTCATTTAGTGTACAGCTCCATACTACTTCTTTAGAAAAATAATGCTTTCATTTGAATTTTTTGAGATGTCCTTAAAAATTAGAATTTCTAAAACTCCAGTTTTGATTTTCTTTTTTTAAAAAACTGCTATACATTATCTCTTTAAACTTTAGAGGAAGGGTTATTTGAGTTAGAACATTCCATGTATTGCTGCTTTATAGAACACGGCACAATAGTGTTGTGCCTGGAAAATATGTTTTAGGATAAATGTGACATGTTAAAAAAGCAACAACAACAAAAAAAATGACCAAAGTAGGTGCCTGCTGTGGTAGCAGGACATTGATTCACAAAGATACAGTTTTAATAAATGTTTTGTTAAAACGTTTTTAAAAATGAAATAATGAAAATATAGGGTTACTTTAAAGCTATTTTCATACAGTTTTAAATTTCAAAACACTGAGACCAAGTGATTTTTCATTTGGTTTAGGGTGGTGGGGTTTTTTTGTTTGTTTGTTGTTTTTGTTTGTTTGTTTGTTTGTTTCTTTTTGTTGTTGTTGTTTTGTAATTTTTATTATGGAACGTTTCAAACTTACCCAGAGACCAAAGGAAATTGTGTAGTTGCACACTTGTTTTCCATTACTCAATTCAGTTATCAATATTTAGCCAGAGTTAATTTAATGAAAGGCAATCTGTACCAAGTGATGAGAACTGAGGATTTGAAACTGTTGAGTATCCTGCCACATAAATAAATCCAGGTTTTATTTGCTTCATAATTTTCTGTGCTGTACTCTGTCTCCAATTTGACTGCTTTCCTTCACACAACTGTGACAGGTAATAACACATACTAAGCTATGAAATTTAACTGTTACCACTAGCATGTCATTTCATTTTCGGTCTTCAACAAGTGATTAATGATTTTATTAAGTGGGAAGAAGAATCCTGACATTAATAATTTTATTAGTAAAATCTGATCCTCTCAGCTTTTCTTTAAGGGTCCTTTTCTTTGAACTAACTATAGAGTTTGTAGTTTTTGTAGTTTATTTTTGTTTTGTTTTGCCATAGAGTAGCATCGTGGAAGATAGTATATCTTCAATATACTATCTTCAATATATATTGAAAATATATATTCATTAAAGTCATGTTATTTTGTGACTAATTTTATAAATCTAAGGAGTGGAATATATGGTAATTCTACATTTAAAAATTAGAGAATATAGTTTTGGTATGTCATAATGCCCTGCCTAAACAGAGATTCCTAGAGTATAATTAAAGAGGCATTTGATTTCTGTTATACTTCTTTAGTCTGTTTGATTCTTACTTTAACAAAAAACTCTTTGAAGTATGGTAGGCCTAAATAAAGACTAATAATAGCCTTTCTGTCGAATATAAAAAGAAAATGCATTTTGTTTCCTTGCACACATAACAATGGTTTTCCTGTTGAATTTATGTTTGCTGCTTTGAAAAAATATATATAATTTTTCAGTAATAACAAAGAGGGTAAAAACTATTATATATAATAATTTATAGGTGGTGATTTTAAAGGACCAGTGTGTTTTAGTTCTCCAAAGATTCGTAAATCTTGGATTCGCGAAACTGTATAGACAAATATACCACAAATCAGAGCAGTTTTTAAATTAGGTAATAATATCTTTAACCTTTGAGATTTTTTTCATGTTTGTCATTCCACTGTCATTCCTATGGGATATTTCTTATTCATGGATGGATTCATAGCTCAAAACTACCAGGGTTCTACCTAAAACCTGTTTGCTAATTGCTTTCTCATTTGTTCAAGGTGGAAAACCCTGTTTGGCTAGTTTGCCTACTTTTCTAGGATGCTGTTTGTTATTTTAAGTACTAATCATTACTGAGCAGTGTTAGGTACTAGTGTCTTTCCCTCCCCAAATGTTTAATCTCAATATAGAGTTAGTTATAATAGAGTATTTGGGGAATGGGATGGGTGTGGTGAATAAAGAATCTGAAAATTCCTAAAGTATGTAGTTGTGCAGGTGTGTATGTAGTTGTGCAGGTGTGTTGGGGGGAATATCATAAAAAAATAACTTTTTTGTGTTTGATAACTTCTCTGAATATAGGTTTCAGAGAGGATTTATGGTTAAGATCTTTCAACATTTTAGTTCTGTGACAAAACATGTTTTCTATTTACAACTCCCAAGTTACATCTTTAAAGACCTCTTATGTTAGGACAAAGCAGTCTATATATAAGTATGGTTTTTGAGACACTCAAAATTTGTGGGGTTTTATAAAATTTTGTAATGGGAGCATGATAACACAATTTTTTAAAGATGCAAGACTTGTAATTGCCTCAGTTGTGTATCAGTTGTGATCTCCTGCAAAGTCCTGACATTTATCCTGGGATTGGCCTTACATTTGGAATTTTAACATTTATAGAATGTTTTTCTTAGGGATCTATTTTTCATTTAATAGCAGCTTTTTTTTTAAATGAAGAAGTGTTTATACATGCATTCACTTCTCATTGCTAGCTAAAAATTGTAGTCCTATTGTTAACTGGAAAATAGGTCATAAAATAAAGATGTGGGGCATTCTCACAATTTTGAGATAAGATGCTTTGCATTTTTTAAATATAAAGCTTTGGTTCCTACTTTTATTTATGTTGATTTGTTTAATAAATAATTATCAAGAAATATTTTTCTTTGCTATAGATTTTTAAAGTTTTAACTACTTAAAACCATTCTTTAGGTTCAAAGTACAGAGGGAGAAGCTCCTCACATTCCGGCTGCTTACCAGCTAGGTCTCACAAAGTCAAAAAGAGGTAAGTAGACTAATATCCACTAGTTCCCAAACCCCTGACCAGTGTTATTAATTGATTTGGAAAAGGGGTTTATCTATCAGTGTTTGAGTACCTGTGAGTGTAAAATGAAGGTTAAGAACACAGGAATGCATTCTCAATTATACTTTGGTTATAGAATTTTTTGTACCCTCTTGAAGACTTTTGTGTGCGTATAATATAATTTTAGTTTGCCTATCCTGAAATGCCATTCTTTGTACTCTTAATTATTTTTTAGCTCTGTATATGGGCTGGATGGGAAGTGATAGAGCAACAGATAGAGGCCTACTTTTTACATGGTTATGATTGAAATACATATTTGTATTTTTTATTTTAAGGATTTTATTTATTTATTTTTGGGGGCATGCCTGTGCAAGTGAGGTGGGGAGGGGTAGAGGGAGAGAGAGAGAGAATCTTCAGCAGGCTCCATGCCTGGTGTGGAATCTGAGGCAGGCCTGATCTCAACCCTGAGATCATGATCTGAACCGAAATCAGTATTTGGACGCTTAACTGACTGAGTCATCCAGGTACCCCAGAATACACACTTGTATTATCCACCTCTGCTTTTCATTATTTAAACATGTCTGCTAAGTATATACATGAATATGCCTCTAGCAAAAAATACCAATCTCTCAGTACTGGTTAACGCTAGTTAAGTTAAATTCAAACTATGGATCAAAGGTGAGTGGCTCTAGATACTGTTCTTCTCTCGAATTATTAATTATTGACCAAAACCTTTGAATCCATTTCTTTCACTTTTAATTTGCAACAAGAAAAACATGTCTGATGTTTAAAGTCACAAAGCATTTGAGATTTAGAGAAAAGGAGAGAGAAGTAAGGAAGTTAAAGTGACCACTGAAGGTAGGACTGTTTATTTTTAAAGCTTACACATGCTGAACCACCCTGTTTTTTTTTAAACTAGGATTCATATGTATGTTCCTAGAATAGGAAATTGCATGTTTATTCTCTTCTGATCTCTAAAATGACTTTGTAAGAGAAAATTTGCATATAGTTTTTGTTGTATTGCATTGTGATACTAAGAAACAAGATAGGTCACTATAGTTCTGGTCAGACACAAAAAGAACTTTTCCTGTTTAATTTTCCTCCCCCTTTTAAGTCCATAAATATATGCATGTGTCTCTGAGCTATAAGGCATGGTTCAGAGCCATCAAGAAATTTTTCCTTTAGTTAGGTTGACATGGAATATGTTGGAAAAAATAGCTTGCCCTGTATCAAAAAAGGGGATTAAAAACAGTATGTGTAAGTACTTCAGGATCTTTCAAGATCAAGATCCTTGTGGTAGCAAAGACAGAACATGGTTTGTATTCATTCACATCTGAGTTTCTCCCTCTAACCAATAAGAAGAGATCTCTGGTGGTACAAGTAAAAATGTTGACATTTTTATGGATCACATTTTTATAAATCAAGAGTACAGTGGTTTTTTACATGCATGAGAGGGAGAGGGAGCAATGTAGTGTTTTCATCATTTTTTAATATAGCCTATCAAATTTTGATAATGTGATAATGAAAGTATCGTAGGTTATAATTACAGAATTAGAATCACTAGTAAAATATGCATTACACAAGTTTAATAAAAATGAATATATTACATGCATAAAAATACTTTGCACTTTAGTCCTAGGACTTTTGAAGTTACAGTAATTTTAATCTCATACCCAGTCCTAGGATGAAGCCTATGGGTGCCTGGGTGGCTCAGTCAGTTAAGCATCTGACTCTTGATTTCAGCTCAGGTTATGATCTCAGGGTGGTGAGATTGAGCCCCATATTGAACTCTAAGCTGGGTATGGAGCCTGCTTAGGATTCTCTCCCTCTCCCTCTGTTCTGCATCCCACCCCCTTTCCCCCATCTATCTCTTAAAAAAAAATTCTGAAGCCTAGAGAGGTTTAGTGACTCAACTTTTGTCACAACTGACATTCAGTAAGCTATATTGAGAGCAATCAAACATTTTCCTTATTGAGGATATACAAATTTTCTTTAATCCTATATAGAGTATATAAGTGTTCTGTTTGTGTCTTTATGATATTAGACAAATACAAATTCTAGGTTTGGTTTTGTTCTCACTTTAATGTTTTGCTCTAACTTCCTGGTTTTTAATTAGAAATAATATGTAACCTTTTCAGCTATCACAGAGGTCTAACTTTTTTTTTTTTTTTAAAGATTTTATTTATTTATTTAACAGACAGAGATCACAAGTAGGCAGAGAGGCAGGCAAAGAGAGAGGAAGGGAAGCAGGCTCTCCGCCGAGCAGAGAGCCCGATGCGGGGCTCGATTCCAGGACCCTGGGATCATGACCTGAGCCAAATGCAGAGGCTTTAACCCACTGAGCCACCCAGGTGCCCTGGTCTGACCGTTTTTAATTCCACCTTTTTCTGTGGAGATCTTGTGTTTTTTTGTGAAATGTGTGACTAAAGAACATAGATTGTGATTTGCAGTTTACAGAACAGTTTCACTTATACCCTATTTAGTTCCTAAAGTAACCCTGTGAGAGATAGAAGAATTATTCTGTTTTGTGGCAGAGAGAAGTTACTGCTTATTGTGATAAAGTAGGAACTTGAACCCAGGCCTCCTTGTTCTTTCTACTGCCCAACACCCGCTCTGAAGCCCAAATAGTCTACAATCTGACCTAGTGTGTGTGAACTCAAGGCTAACCACAGAGGCGAACTCAACACAGACTGTACACTGCTACAGATAAAGCAGATCTCAGCAGAGAGAACCTTGAGTGGTGGTGGTCACTCTGGCTTCCCGAGACCCTCCAGCAATTGCCCTTTGCCCAACCAGATAGACAGTTTCACTTCTAAATCCTTTAAGCCACTGCTTTATTTTATTGTTGCTTTGAGGGGAAAGTTATCATTGATATATTCAGCAAACATTTTATTGTTCAATTGTTCTAGGTACTAGGATACAAAATAGAGTAAATAAGGTTTCTGTCTTCAGAAGACTCATAGTCTAAAAAAAAAAAAAGACAAGCAAACATGTAATTATGGTGATAACTGCTCTGATGTAAGATGTTAATCATTCTCTCAGTTGATATAATGCATAATTAGTACCCATGGTAACAGCTTATTCCAGTTCCATTTCACAATTGTTCCAGTTTACCTAGACTTATCAAAGGTATGGATTAGTTTCTTAAATCTCATTATGCAGTTTTGTTAACTTAAAAACAATACTACAGAATTATTCTAAATTATGATGAGAAAAAATTATGCTATTCTGTGATGCTCTACATTGGACCTGAGGCTTCAGTGGGATATTTTTCAAAGTCTAGTGAATTTTAATTGATTTTGGATTTTATTCAAATGTATTATCAGGTTCTATCATTCAAATCTTGAATGTGGATTTGGTAAACATTTTATTTAGCTTGGTGCTTACAGAACTTGACTTTCTCATGAAGCTTCTTTCCTAGGAAATGTAATAGCTGTAAAGTCGTCCTCCACTTACAGTGTGGATAGGCATGTGATCATTCTTGCTGTGCCTGTTTGGCCTTTTTACTTTATAAAGTGTTTTTAGGTTATCCTAACCAAGAATTAGAATTTTCAGGCCAAAAACCAGACAGTTTTTTAAATAAAAGTAACAGTATTATGTACTAGTTGAATGTATTTGAATTTCATGCAATTGTTAGGAAATCATTGATTATCATGACTTTAAAATGTTTGCATCATTTGAAGTATCAGAAACATTTAAGTACTCTGGCATGCAAATTCTTTAATTTTTGCCACCTTAGTTATAGTCTCATTTTCTTATTAGGAAAATAATCGAACTTTTTACACACTACATTTAAACTTCTAATTGCATCTGCTAAATATCTTTACATATCTACTAAGATAATGCTAAATATCTTTACATATCTACTAATACTTTACATATTTACTTCAGGATTTCTATTTTTTTTAACATGATTCTTCATTTCAGCCAGTTGTCCTCCAAAGATAAGACATTAATTGGATTTATCAAAATACATTAACACTGAACTTAATTAGCAACTAAATTCTGAGAATTTTTGATAGATCTGATTCTGTTTTGGGATGAATTCTAGTTAACCTCCTGTGCTTTGAAGCCACATCTTGTATTAGGATGCATATTTTTCTAAGAAGGAACCAATATATGTACCTGTTAGGAATCTGTAATATTTATTTTCTTGTCAGTGCAGTCATATTTAGTAGTTTCGCCTAACTACATTTCTTTCGGTAGATCATCTATTACGTACTGCAAGTCAGCACTCTGATAGCAGTGGTTTTGCTGAAGATTCAACAGACTGCCTCTCCCTTAATCATCTTCAGGTAAAAATTTCTATTGTAGTAGGCACTGTGATTAACTTCATATTCGTGTGATTTTTCAGTAACTATATATTTTAAGACCTCATCTGTCCAGTCTTTATTTTTCAAATTACAGAATAAAAAAATGCCAGGATGTGGATGTTATCCAGGCACTTGACTACAAGTTTTAGTTTTCACTAATTATACATCTCTCTCTGACTGAACATTTACAAATAAAGAGAGCTTCTCCTTTATTTTTGGGCTTTCAGTAAATAGAGGTTATTTTCATCATTATTCTGTTTGGTATTTTTCTTCTGTTTTCCCATAATTGTTTCCATATTTTACCATAATTGTTTTATTTAATAACTAATAGTAACTATGTTACATAGCTTGCTGAATATTATATGACTCTGATGCTAGAATGTTAGATAACCCACATAATAGGCACATCTTTATCCTTAAAGAGTTTATAATTTGTGTATAGTATATGGAACCCTTGTATGCAAAGGTACAGAAGTATCTTGAAAGTGTTTAAAATATCTATAACCAAATTTTAAAGAAATGTGGAGTAGGAGAAAAAGATGACCCAAAAGAGACTCTGGGAACCTAGTACTGGGGTACATGGACAAGAGAAAGAGACTCAGAAAGAATAATCCAGTGAGCAGAAGAACTGGAAGTTGAAGAGCCTTTTCTTTAAAGGAGATCTGTGGACATGAGCAAGATAAGAATTTGGCTTTTTGGAAAGTGAGTGGTTGAGTGAGTGGTTCTGAGGGAGTAATGAGGAGAAGCATGAATGGAGATCAAATCAATGATAAGAGAAGATACAAATGTTGACTCCTTTTTCAAATAAAGATGATAGGTCTTTGTGTCTTTCTCATATGAGAATGACTCAGGGAAGTTGTCTGGCCAAGGGAGAGAGCTCTAATAGGGCAGTCTGATGCCGAAAAATCTGGGATGAAATTGTGAAGTGATAATAGTCCTGGAGAGGATATGATTGGATGCACAAACTGGAGGATTAACTTTGAGAAAAAGGATAGTTTTCTTCCAGAACAGAAAGGAAGGAATGGTGGGGAGAGGTATGGGAACTTTTGTAGGTGTTGGGGAAGAAAATTAAGAAATATTTGTCCATCTTTTCAGTGATTCAGTGTCATATCTTGGAAGAAAGGGAAATGGGTGCTGAAAAGGGGAGCTAAGGAAAATAGTAAAATTCTGGAATAATCTTTGTGGAAAAGTGGAGGAGTTGCCAATTAGAGTCAGTGAAAAACAGTTTTTAGTAGTACCAGGACCTTAACTGAGGTGGGAGATTGTGAAGATACAAAAGTATCACATCAGTTTGGTGTTTTTGTTAATGATACTTCCTATTTGAATTATCCATCTTCCTACCTGTTTTCCTTTCACAGGTTCCCGAGTCTTTGCAAGCCATGGGGAGTAGCGCTGATAGTTGTGATAGTGAGACAACAGTCACATCATTTGGTGAAGACCTTGTCACACCATCGGCACAAGACCACCCTTATTTTAATGAATCAGAGGAGGAGTCACTCATCCCTCTTCAAAAGGGAAGAGAGAAGGCAGCAATAGCTGCTGAAAAGAAAAGGTCAGATAGCGAGGATTTCCCCCAAAGTGAGACTGTGGAGAATGCAGGAAACACACAATCCATGTGCAGCACAGGAGGTCACTTTACTGAAATTAGTGAAATGAGAGAGGATTTTTCTCCAGCACAGCCAGTGGACCTGCTGAGGGAAGCAAGTGCTGAAAGTGATGTGGATAAAAGCAGTGAATACGAATTTGCCCACTATACCACACACCATATTCTGAAATCACTGGCTTCTATTGAAGCTGGATGCAGTGAGAAGAGCTCTGAAAACACAACTGGGCCTCCATCTTCTGTGGACAGAGTTAATACAGCTTTGCAAAGAGCTCAAATGAAGGTTTGCAGTCTGTCTCACCAAAGAGTAGGACGTAGCTTGATAAAATCAAAAGATCTCTTAAAACAGAGGTACTTATTTGCAAAAGCTGGCTATCCTCTAAGAAGGTCTCAGTCTTTACCAACCACCTTATTGAGCCCAGTAAGAGTTGTATCCTCTGTCAATGTCCGGTTGTCCCCAGGAAAGGAAACCAGATGCAGTCCACCTTCTTTCACCTATAAGTACACACCTGAAGAGGAACAGGAATTAGGGAAAGAGGTGATTGAACATGATGGTCCGTCTTCAGTTAAATCCACTATTTTCATCTCTCCGTCATCCGTGAAGAAAGAAGCCCCTCAGAGTGAGGTGAACCGGTCAGCGGAATGCCATCATCGAAGGACTCCTACCTGTTCACTGTATGCTCCAGCACCTGTATCTCAGTCCACCTGTTCTCTTCACTCTGTCCACTCTGAGTGGCAGGACAGGCCCCTGTGTGAGCACATGAGAACTCTGAGCACTCACAGTGTTCCCAACATAACAGGCACCACTTGTAGTGCCTTCAGTGCCCCTTTTGGGTGTCCTAACTCGCATAGACATGCTGCCTACCCTTACCGAGCGTGCTCTGCGAACCCTCCTTCTGCCATCGAGATGCAGTTGCGAAGAGTATTGCACGATATTAGAAACTCACTGCAGAATCTTTCACAGGTATGAGAAAAAAATATCTTTTTTTTTTCATTGATTTGAACACCTCTTAATTCACTGAGAAGCTAGGTCCCATGAGGCCTGATCCACTTTAGCTTCATTTTCTTACATACCCAGACTTACATGTACATGTACCTGCTGCCCTCCTATACTCTGCCCTCCTGTATCAAGGGAGAAGCTGTAATTAGTCCTGAACAAGGTTGATTTCTCTGTTCATAATCTCCCTCCCTTCTAGGGAAGAGATTTTGCTCATTGGGTAGCCTCCCTTCTTTAGCCTCTTCTCCGTGGTCTTTTTCTTAGGCAGGTTGTCCCTATTAATAAAAAATCTTCACTCTCAAATACTTTCTCTTCTTTTCTCTGCCATTTGACTGTGTTTACCGCTTTTTTCCTTTCTAAACTTCCCTCCCCTCGGCTTCTGTGTCGCAGTGCGTTCTTCTGGTTCTGCTCCTAGCTCTCTGACTAAACTTTTCCCTCCATCTCCTGACTCCTGGTGCTGGGTCTCCTGGCACAGAATGAGTCTGCTTCCACTGGTTTCAGAGACTGGAACTACCCCAGAAAAGAAAAAATCAGGTAAAGTGTGAATTTGAATAAAAATAGTCTGTGTGTCTTGTCATTTTTAAAATTATTACTCTCAGATATGTTAAGTAGGCTGGAAATAATTCCCAAAAAAAAGCTTTGAAAATAACTAAATTGTCTTTAGGTTTGCATTTCACATTTCCTTTCTAAATCTCTCTCCAAGCTACTTGTGTTTAGACAGTTTAAGAAATGGAAATGACAATGTAATGTAATGATCCCAGCGTTCAGC
>NC_081559.1:76247993-76352618 GCF_022355385.1 Mustela nigripes
TAGGAGACAGGCTTAGAATATATGTAATAGATCTTTTATGATGACAAAATAGGAAGCCACTAGGAAAGTAAAAATGAAAGTTGCAACTTTTTTTAAGAGAGGAAGAGGAGGGGAGCCTGGGTGGCTCAGTGGGTTAAAGCCTCTGCCTTCGGCTCGGGTCGTGATCTTAGGGTCCTGCAATTGGAGCTCTCTGTTCAGTGGGGAGCCTGCTTCCCCTCTCTTTCTGCCTGTCTCTCTGCCTGCTTGTGATCTCTTTCTCTCTGCCAAATGAATAAATAGGAGACAGGCTTAGAATATATGTAATAGATCTTTTATGATGACAAAATAGGAAGCCACTAGGAAAGTAAAAATGAAAGTTGCAACTTTTTTTTTAAGAGAGGAAGAGGAGGGGAGCCTGGGTGGCTCAGTGGGTTAAAGCCTCTGCCTTCGGCTCCGGTCGTGATCTTTGCATGATCAAGTGCTGTTTACTGTTAAGGCTCAGCCCAGGTATCACCAGTGCTGGGATCATTTACTCACCCAATCTAGATTTTTGTTTGTTCTGTCATAGCACCCCCTCCCCCACCCCAACATTCTAAGTTTTTTCTCACTTCTTTTTTTTTTTCCTTCTTACACTGTGAGAACACTTGAAGGCTGGGAATGCCTTTTGTCTTTTTTCTTCACTCTCTAAAATAGTGAGATATAGTAGATGCTTAAATGTCTACGAATAAGTGTGATGACTGCTTACTACTCTCTCCAGCCAACTCAGTAATTCCCTGTAATCTCAGAATTTGCTATCACTTCTACATTTTTGAGTTTTGTTTTTGTTTTCTATTTCCTCAAGGCAAGAGGGAAGTCCTGTAAGACATAGATTTAAATAGATTTAAATGATACATGTTTCGTTGCCTGTTCTTTGTTCCAAATATGCTGACTTATACCTGAAACAGCTAGGAGTAATCAGGTGGCACTGGGGACTGATTGGGTTCCTGCTTACAAAATGAAGTGGCATTTTTTGGTTGTTGTTGTTGTTACTGCTTTTTTTTTTTTCCCACCCCAAAGAAAATCAAAAATATGTAGGCCCCAAATCACCTTTTTAACACCTTAGATAATTTGGAAATAACCACTTTAACATTGATTTGTAATCCTGCTTTCACTTTTTTATAGTACCCTATGACAAGAGGACCTGATCTTGCTGCTGCTCCATATAGTACTCAGAAATCATCTGTTCTACCTCTATATGAAGTGAGTTCTTATTTAGATCTTTGTGGTACAAAGTAATTTATATGATTTAGAAGTATAATTTTGTCATGTTGTATTTTAGAATACTTTTCAGGAGCTCCAGGTAATGAGGCGGAGCCTGAATTTATTTAGAACGCAAATGATGGATTTAGAATTGGCAATGCTGCGTCAGCAAACTATGGTTTATCATCATATGACTGAGGAGGAAAGGTAAAAGTTCATTTTGTCTTAATCTAACTCAAAATATTTTTCATTCCAAAAAAGAATTGTCACCTTTTTTTTTTTTAAGCTTGGTTTTATGCCTGGTGCTGTGTACCTTTTATTTTGTGAATCACTGTAAATAAAATTAGGCATAGTGTTTTACTAATTAAACTGCTTTCAGTGTATTAAGGAAGACAGTGGTTGTAATGTGGTTTTAGTTTGGAATATTTGAGATACAGGGTAGAGGAAGAAAGACCATTTGTCCTACTGGTCACACCTGTGGCAGTTGCTGTCATGCTAATTTTTAGAACTGGCCATCTCAATACTTTTTAATGGCTTGTGAGAGAGTGGTGAATGTGAATCTCCAAACTGCTTTTTTCAACCTTGTGCCTGTCATCACACTGATAGGTATGAAGTTGATCAGCTTCAGAGTTTGAGAAATTCGGTCCGCATGGAGCTTCAGGACCTGGAACTGCAGCTGGAGGAGCGCCTGCTGGCCCTCGAGGAGCAGTTCCGCGCTGTGCGCATGCCTTCTCCCTTCCGCTCTTCAACCCTTATGGTATGGTGCCTTGGGGCTTGTTTGCGGGTTTCACTTAGGACTTATGTATCATGCTCCACATAATTTAGGACCAATGCCTTAATTTTAAAACACTTATTTTAATGGCATTGAGGCAAGCACAGTGTTTAAGGAAACTTTCCCACAGATTAGTTGAATGAGCAACTTGTGATTGAATGAGCAAGTTGTGATTCTTTTCTTAAATATTTAATATACTTAGAAATATACCGAAAAATGTTAATCATTTTATAATAAAGATTAAGGAACAATACAAAATTTTTAGGAGTTTTAAAAATGGTAGTGGGTTAATATGTGACTAATTTAGATTTTAATCCCTGCCTGTAACTAACTGCCAAGAACATAAATATGTATTTCACTCAGTCTTTTTCCCCTTCTTGTCTTTGAATAAATAACTATTTGTTTTAAGTTTTTCCTTTATTTTGGATTCTTTGCAAGTCTTTAATTTTTTAAGGAATCAAATGAGATCTTTTTTAAAGGCAGAAAACATGTATACAGCCAAGAGAATAAATACTTTCTCTTTGTTTTATATCACTTTTCAAACTTACAATGTTTCTTTGAGTGAAATTTAAATTTCGGCATTTGATTATTATTGCTGTAATCTTTGCAGTTGTGAAATACATTGTTTTGAAATGTGGAAATAATGAACTTTGCTGTTACTTAAATCACATACTTGATTTTGTTAACAACAGATAACTCTGTACACACATATATGTGCACCCATATGGAGTAGAGTCAGTAGAATAAGAATGTGTATTACACATATATATGTGTAGCATAGAATAAGATTATCACTTATCATTGGTGAATATCTTTTTCCATAAATGGTTTCAATCCATTATTTTTAGAAATGCATATTGGTGACAGCAGAGAATCAGAACATCTATGAATGTGTTAATTCGGTCAGAATTAACATATTTTATAGGATCCCGAGAGAGTTGAGAGTGACCTTCATGACCTAAAAGAATGTTTCAGGGCAAAAATTCCTTCATTTTTTGTGAAACACTTGCATTTTGAAGAAATAATTTATACATACATACATATATATTGTTCTTATTTTTCCAGGGAATGTGTGGCAGTAGAAGCGCTGATAACTTGTCATGCCCTTCTCCATTGAATGTAATGGAACCAGTAAGCCTCTCTCCTTTCAAATCACTGGGGAAGGGAATGATAATAACATTTCATAAACACACTATTTTCCCAGTGTAGATGAAATGTTTTTGTTTTTAAATATAGAATTTGATGATAACTAAATTGATTGGAAGTGAGTTTGGCACTTCTGAAACTCCTTTGCCATCTTAGTCCATTAGAAAGCCAGTTATTTGCAATGGTGATTTATCTTTATGGTGTAAAGGAGGTAATGGATTATAAAAAGTATTTAATTTATGCTACAGAGAAAATATGCTTTCATAGTGTTTCCAGGTCCTTCAGGCAGTTGGATTTGTAGGATGACTACTTCTTGAACAAAAGTCTGATTTTTGTTATGTTTTAAAGAAACTGATTCATCTGGATGCCAAAGCATTATGATTAGCTATTTTGCTTTTCACTGGTTACTATTCCTTAACAAGTAATTTGGAAACCCATCCATTAACAAGTAAAATTTCATCCAACCATATAGTCTAGCTATGTATTTTACGGCTTTGTCTCATCACGAATTTACATTTTCCTATGTTTTTGCAAATAAAATTGAGTAGTTACTAGGTGAATTAGAATCATGTCTTTACAAGCTAGGTGATTTTTAGCAGTAATCACAACTAGAATTTTAATCTTCTTCTAACTACCAGTCTTAATTTAAAGAGAGAAGAATTACAATTTTTCTGACTTCCAGGTCACTGAACTGATGCGGGAACAATCCTATCTGAAGTCTGAATTGGGCATGGGACTTGGAGAAGTGGGATTTGAAATTCCTCCTGGAGAAAGCTCAGAATCCATTTTCTCCCAAGCAACTTCAGAGTCATCTTCTGTATGTTCTGGTCCATCTCATGCTAACAGAAGAAGTGGAGTACCTTCTGGTGACTCAGTGGGCAAACCTAAGACCCATCTGGTACCAAGCAAGAAAGTATTCCGAGCATCAGTGGCCCTAACACCCACTGCTCCTTCTAGAACAGGCTCTGTGCAGACACCACCAGATGTGGAAAGTTCTGAGGAAGTTGGAGCTGCCGAAGAAGCCTTGGAAGCTGTAGGACCTAAATCTGAAGTGGAAGAAGGCAATGGAAAAATCCCATTAATGCCAGCTGTTGGGGAAATGCATAAAAATGTGGAGCAAGATGAGTTGCAGCAAGTCATACGGGAGGTGAGTAAAATCCATGCTTAATTTATTTGGCAGTATGTGTTGGAGGAGGTTTTATTTGGACATTATTTATAAGATATTCCTTTGATTCACTGTATTCAGTAGTTTTCAGAAAGCTTTTAAATTAAATTTTCAGAGAACTTTCCCATTGATCTAGCTCATGTCTATTAAGATATGTTTCTAATGGCATTTCTGCAAATTTTATACTCCAGTGTGAAATAATAAGTATAAAGAATTTGATCCATTTGGCTTAATCGATGGTAGAGATACATGGAAGATACATGAATTGTTCAAAGATAGAAATACAGAAAGAGGGCGCCTGGGTGGCTCAGTGGGTTAAGCCGCTGCTTTCGGCTCAGGTCATGATCTCAGGGTCCTGGGATCGAGTCCCGCATCAGGCTCTCTGATCAGCAGGGAGTCTGTTTCCTCCTCTCTCTCTCTCTGCCTGTCTCTCTGCCTACTTGTGGTCTCTCTCTGTCAAATAAATAAATAAAATCTTTAAAAAAAAAACAAAAAAAAAAGAAATACAGAAAGAAAAGAAGGTTTACCCTGGGTAATAGCAATGTGTAAACCTGAAGCATTTAACCATAGTTCTAGGTTACCAAAAGGACTGCAAAATTAGGAAGATTAGTGGTCACAGGTCAAAAGTTAATTGAGAAAATTAGTAAAATAACTGTTTTGGACACTAGGATCAAGCAATAAGAAGGAATAATATGTATATGTCATATATATAATATATATATATATATATATCATATGAAAATAGTGAGAGCACAGATCAGAATTTTTTATGGCTTTTAATTTTTTCCTTTTCTTCCCAAATCACAGTATGTCTGGGTATAAAATGTAATAGAGTACACAGGATAAAAGTTCCACATGTTGAATATATTTTTTTTCAATCTGTTCTCTTAAGAGTAACTGAGGAAGAACCATAATTATCCATAGTTCTTTCCCAGTGATACTAAAACCCATGATGAGAAAGGATCTTTCCACTGGTCAAAAAGGGGATAACCCTATACACTTAAAAAAAAAAAAAAAAACAAAGAAAAGAAAGCCTTCTTAAGAGTGTTTTTGAGTATGTTGCTCTGTAACGGATAAAAAAATACATATAATACATGAAATCCTTAAGCTTAAAAGACTAGTAGAACTGTAAATAAAACTAATTCAGGAAACAATAAAATTACACAGAAAAACATGTAGTATAATGTAATCAAGCATTTAGAAATGAAAAAGGGCAAAATGGGCTAGAGAAATTAGGGTCAGTGGCTCCCTATTTTTAATTTACATATTTCTAATAAATTGAATCTAAGCAATTGAACTTAAGGTGTTTTTAAAATTAATTTGTGAGTAACATACAAACAGATTTGTAGTGGTTACAGGTCAAGAATGGTGGCAGCAGACCAGAATCTTCTCTCAAATGGGCCATTGATCCTCTGAGTCCAGAGATTAGTTCATGGGTATAAGGTGCCATAATTCATAGCTGCATAATAGTAGCTTGAGAAGTACAGTAAAAATAAATACAGTCAGTTTTACTATGGTATAATATATATGCACTCCTAAAAGTTGTGGTGCTGTGCACATTGGTGCAGTTAAAACCACAGAGCTTATGGGGAAAATAGGATTAGAAGCATAACCAAAACTTTGTAAGTGACATATTTAAAAGAGGATAGAAACCTAACAAAAATAGCACAATTTTATACATGTTAAATGGTTAAGAAATACATAAATACTGCAATAAATATGGCATTTGACCTTGAAAAATACCTGAAATTTGCTTGTGGAGCTGGGCTTTGGAAGAGTTGCAGCTTGTGAGGTATTGCAGGGTAGCAGAGGAGAGTAAGATGAAATTCAGCAGAAAGTTTTAGTATCAGATGTGAGTAGGTGTGGCTGGGAGGTTCTTTTTTTAAAAGATTTTATTTATTTATTTGACAAACAGAGATCTCAGTTCACATTGAATTGAGAGAGCTGGTGGATGTTTAATGTATGTGTATTTCGTGTACTGTGGTCCTGCGTTCAGCTGAATGCGGTCATCTGCGTTCACCCAATATTTCTTACAGATGAAACTACACATAAGCAGAACGTGAAATTTATATTATACTCAAGTTATTTCCTAATATTTCAATCATGTTGAGACAAATTTACATTTTCGAAACCAGCATTATAGCAGAAGAGACTGTATGTTTATAATTTCTTTTCATGACTTGAATTACCAGCTCAAAGTTTAAAAGGTCTTAAATTCTGTAAATTTATTTGTTCTACAAATGTATTTTTTCTAAGTTGATTATATGTAGCTGGCTAATGTGTAGCAGGCTCTGTATATCCATCTTGCTCAGTTAGGTGCAAATGATTAGAATCCATTTTTATTTATATGTTTCATTTCAAAGAGTAATTGTATAAAATTAAGTAATTATTTTTCTCTATACTATATATATCAATAGGTAAGTTTTATATGAAGAAGTAAGTTTTAAGGTACATTTTCTTCCCCAGAAATGTGATATTTTTGTTCGCTTTAGCTTGCTTTAGTTTGAAAGCTTTCCTTGAAAACTTAATTTTGCTTGTTTGACATAAATATTCCCTAATGCACAGTTGAGTCCTCATTTTTAAAGTTGTTAATAAGTCGCCTGATGTGTGTTGTGAGTAATTTCTGAGGAGTAAAACTCCAAAAAGGACCAAAACGTTTTGATTCTTTGGCTGATAGAACATAACATATAGAAAAGATAGTTGTTTCTTGGTCCTAGAGAAGTATTTGATCATTTGGGTAGCACCTCCCATAAAGGGGTGCCTGGGTGGCTCAGTAGGTTAAGCCTCTGCCTTCGGCTCAGGTCATGATCTCAGGGTCCTGGGTTTGAGCCCCGCATCAGGCTCTCTGCTCAGAGAGCTTCCCTTTCTCTCTCTCTGCCTCCCTCTCTGCCTACTTGTGATCTCTGTTTGTCAAATAAATAAATAAAATCTTTAAAAAAAAGAACCTCCCATAAAATAAGAAAGATTTTATAATTTTGAAGACATTTAAACTGACATGCAGGGCAAATGTCTGAGGAAATTTTCAGAATTTGTAACTAAACCTGTTCATTAGAAACCCCCTAATTCAACATTTGACATAGTTTGGAGGAAGTTGGGCGTAACATTTACCCTTTTGCTATTTACAGATAAGGACTTAACAAGCAAAATATATAAATGACACAAGGTGTTAAAAGGAATTTTGAGGTACTTAAGAAAATAAACTATTTTGAAGCACTTAGAAAGTATACACTATTATATGTTAGTCCAATGCCATTTATAATTTAAAAAAATGTGTTGATAATATCTTAGCTCAGTTATAAGGGTGTTCTGTTAAACTTTGTTGACAAAATGTATTAAATTCATATTAGTCTTACTGCCATTCGTTTCAAATCCATAATCTTTTTGTTTAAATACCCATGGTACTGAGTAGCTTGTTAAAGCTACGTATCAGCTACCAAAAAAATTAAATTAGACTCTGCCTTTCCAGTAAATTCTGTGCCCCTGACACCCATTAACAAAAGCTACTCCTCAGGATGGCAGGATTTAAGCCATTTGAATGTTTTGCAGGTAAAGATTAAGCATGTATGGCAGATACGTTCAAGGATGTTTTTTACTGCACTCTTGGATGCATGAAAACAATGATGTCTGCCAGGTTTTTGTTTTCACCATTTCACCATATGTGAAGTTTTGAAAAAGTATGCTCGCATTATAATGTGTTAATACAGTAGAGTTCTTCTGAAGGAGAAAGAGCTTCTTTTTCAAAGAAGTGTTTTCTCTTTTCAGAAAAATGTTTAATATACTCATTCAATAACAAAGCTTTTGTCATATTAAAGGTAACACACTTTTGCACAGATTGTATATGTTGCAGTGGGAAAAAAATTACACTCTTAAAATTTGCCCAGGTGGTCTGCAATGTATGTAATCAGTGGCCTGAAACTGTTTACAATTATTTAAAAAGTTTAAAAAAAAAAAAAAAACTTAAAAAAAATCTAGTAAGTGAGCATGTGCCATAGAAGCAAATCGACAAAATTAAACATCAAAGAATAAACATAGATTGCTTTTCTCTTTAGAGAGTACTTTTTGGTTTGATGAATTTCCTAGGCTTGGTTCATGCCTTTTAGTATCTTTATTATAGGCCATCTGACATGCATTAAACATGTGTTTTGGTAAATACATAGCTTGTTTGTGTTCTTACTACAGTTTCAATCAGTCATCACTTGATCTAATGACTGCCACAAAGTCATCACCCAGGCTATGCCTGTCACACTTCACACTTGCAACTATCTGCTTCTCTTGCCCGTGAGCATTCTTTTCTTAATCTCGCTCAAGTCTGTGTTCAGCTATACCACGTTTTGGAAATTGTGCTCGTAAGGGCAGTTTTCCCATCCATCCCAATAGAGTTTTCTCACTCCTAATCCTGTAGCCTGTGAGACTTGGGAGCTAATTTATTTGTCCATACATTTATTCCTTCATTTAATTATTAAAGGCATTTTATTGTTTTCAGTGCTAGTCTGTCTATAATCCTTTATTTCTCTACCTTCTGTCTCAGATATTGTGTCTCTCTCCCTCCTCCTGCCTTCACTCTGTATTGCTTTTCTCTTTCTCATAAACGCAATGTGTTCAGACATTTATCGAGCACTTACTTTATGCCAGGGTACACTGATAAGTGAGACACAGTTGTCTCCCTGAACTAGCTCACAGCACAACGCATCCCCCTTTGACCTCACTCTTCCTAATCCAGGCTCCTGCACCCTGGTGGGAACCGTCTGTTAGTGACACTCCTTGTTCTCTCCTCCAAGGTGCTCTTGCTGCAGTTTTCTCTCCACAGTGGGACCTGAAGTTGCCATTATTTTTCATGACCTCCTATTTTAAGGTCTGTCATTCTCTGAGAAGTTTTTACTTTTTCCTCTTGTAGCCTATACAGATCTCTCATTCTCTGTTCTTATGTTTTAGTGAGTTAATACATTATATTTCCTCTTAACATTTTATGAAACAATATTCATTTTGGGCCCTTCTACATTACAACATCCTCCTTGGCCAGACTTTTTTTTATGCTTCCAGTAATGTCTGTACCCTCAAAAAGTGTTGGCATACATTTTTGGTTTGCAGAGAATACTTTTTGGCTTCTGTTTTATTTTTTGAATGATAAAGAATGATGAAAGTTACTAAAATTGCCATATTGCATGCAATAACAGGACTGGGAAGACTACTTCTTGTCTTCTGTAAATACAGGTTTGCAAAAGTTCTGATTCAACACATTGTATTTGTGCTTATAATACATTGTGGCTAAGAAGTTCTGGTTTTCATAATATTTGTATCCAACACATATTCATTTAAAAATAAACGTGAAGTACTGTGAAAGCCAAACACTTTTCCTGATGTTTAAAGTTTAGAAATATTGGTAGAAGATAAAAGGAGAAGTTTGTATTGATTTAAATTATAACAAAACAGATGGTTGGTAGCTAAGGAGCATTTGTTTCTGTGAATACTTCTGTATAAATCTATGTATTATGTACTGGTTTTGCATGACAGATTAATACAGAGCCATTTTTGGAAAGACTTCAATTGAGATGTGTTCAGGATGTACTTAGGAACATTTTAGGAAATAGATCAGGCTGACAGGAAACTGTGGAAATGTAGAATTTTTAAAAGCTGGTTGAAAGTGTCTCAAGTTCTAATTTGGGGAAGACATTATCAGTTTATTTCAGGAAATCCACATTTAAAGCCTTCACAAAGAGCTATTTGGAGGTGTTATTAGAGAGAAAAAGGCATGGATAGGCGTGCATAGTGTCTGGGCATCTGGAAAAGAAAATCTTGATGGAGTTATTGTTGCCCCTACGTCTGTCTGCCTTTTCCAACAATAAAATAAGATTGTATATCCTTATCTGAAGCAAAATTTTCAGACAGGTGACAAACTTCTACCATACAACTAAAGAAAAATTTATTTCTTTAGAGTTTGTGGTTGTTTAGAGGATGTTTTTCATATTTTAAAATAAATTGTACTAAATTATCATTTTTTCTTTCTACTTAAAATGTGTATGTTAGCTTCGAACAATATATAACTTCTTTAGATACTTTATTTTCAGTTGGTGTAAACAGGCAATATACCAATATATTAGTTTGACACTAATGAGATTTCTTAACAATGACAACACTAAGTACGCTGTTGATGACCATATGAAATTAGACATTAAAAAAACGTAAAAGTGAATCTAACATTTAATTAGTTCTTCTGGGTTCCTTTGTGTCGTGAAGCAAATGGAGTTTTTTAATCTATAAATAATATTTTTAATGTTCTCAACGTAAGAATTGTGGTATTATTTTATAATAGAATTATCTGAGTTATGCCAGATCACACACTGATCTAGGTTTGAGGATAGATGGACATGATTCCTCACTACCTCTTTATATTTCATGAGGGTTTACATGAGTGTTTCTCTATGGTTTAGTTGATTGTAGGAATTATGAGAGCTTGTTTGGAGGTTCTAGCAGGGGAGCGCAGCTACTCGTATACCCTTGACTGAAGAACGGTCCTCTCCTCTATCGGGGAAGGTTGTCCTCTTCAACTGAGCGCACAGCTTCGGGAGGGACGCACATGGAGCGGTGACGGAGGAAGGGGACACCCTCTTAGCCAGCCAGATCAGCCGAATCAGCCCTGGCGATCAATGGGGTGACAGATGTCGCAGCCAGATCACCCTCACATTCGATTGTAGGAATTAAATGTTGTTTTTGTTTTTCTGAAAACAGAAAAAGTAGATTATAGTCATATTGTTAAATTCTTATTTTTTTTCTTTTTCCATTTTAGATTAAAGAGTCTATTGTTGGTGAAATCAGACGGGAAATTGTAAGCGGACTTTTGGCAGCAGTGTCTTCAAGTAAAGCATCTAATTCTAAGCAAGATAGTCATTAAATGGAATTTATAGGTAAACTTTCTGAAAATTTTTGCTTTGCTAAATATAAATAACTACTTAGTGTTTAATGCTTTCTTAGTCCCCAGGACTGTTCTCTGGTTCATTTTTAATTTTTAGAATATATATAATAGGTGATCCTGCAGTGTGAAAAACTCACACAGCCCCATTGGAAGTGTAAGTAGGTCAAATCTCATAATATTTACCTCCAGGTGATTATTGATAGTGTGTTATTTTCCTGAAATTTCATCATAGTAAATAAATACTGGAATTGAAGAAATCAGAACTTGCAAAATTAAGCATTATTTTGATACCATTGGTTTTAATGGTATTTCAGAAGTATAACTTTTGGACCAAGATTGAAAATTAATCACAAATTATTATCTTTTTGTATTTTAAAGAAAAGTATCCCAGGGCACCTGGGTGGCTCAAGTCAATTAAGTGTCTGCCTTTGGCTCAGGTGATGATCCTGGCGTCCTGGGATCAAGCCCTGCTTCTGGCTCAGGGGATTTGCTTCCCTCTCAGGGGGTTTGCTTCTCCCTACCCCCACTCTTGTGTTCTCACTTGCTCTCTCTCTCTCACCCCTCTTCTCAAATAAATAAAATCTTTAAAAAATAAAGTATTCCATAGGTCCATATCTAATCATGGCATAATTTATAAAGAAGGATGTTATTTATATATACACACACACAATGCACATATGTGTGTGTGTGTGTGTATTTAGAGAAGAGACTCATCCTCCTTTTAAAGAACTTTTAACACAAATATTTGAAAGATGTTTAATGCTCACTTCTCTTTTTAAGGTTAGCATGGATCCTTTTGGCTGTGAGATGTTGGAGTTATCAATGATATACACTGGTAGAGGTGTTATTTGTGCTTCAGAAGATACTTGCTGCTGGACTGGGCTACTGTATACAGTGTACAATGTTTATTTCTTCTATGCATATCTTTTTTAAAAACGTACATAGAAACATAGGCACTTTGCTGACTTTATTTCTTTTCTAAACTACCAAAACTGTAGCCATTTGAAAAGCCTAATATTTATTTGTATGTCAATATTTTCCAATTGATTCCCTATGTAGAATTAATTTTAAAACTTGAAAACTTCCAGACTTAAACAACTTATAAATAACATATTTCTTCAGACTAGCTTCTTAAAACACTGACCTCTATGAGGTATTTACTGTGCAATAACTGATTCATTTTTTTGAGAGCTTGAAGCAACCAATGATTTTCCCTCCACTGCTGTTAATTAGTGTCACTTCCAAGGAGAAAAATTGTTCCGTTGTAAAATTTGCTCTTAATTCTTGAGGAGGTTACTAATAGCAGTAGGATAGAATTGTATGAGGTTACCTACAACTACTTAATGTTCTTACACTGTAAGCATTGTTACTTTACCTAGACAAATATAATTTTATTATAGCTTATGTAGTATTTTTCTTTTGGAAACATGCGTTATGTAAACACTATACTTTTTGCATTGTCGAGACTTCTTATATTATAAGGAGATGTTTCTTCTTCTTTTAGACTAAGTAGTAGAGTATTGCCAAAATAATGAGACTTCTGACTTGAATGGATTGAAATGAATAAGCTGGTTATGTTTTTCAAAATGGAGGTATTTTAGATTTGTTCTCCTCATAATAGATGGTTTTAATTTCGTTTTAACCAGTGAGAACTGTTTGTTTTTTGGGGGAAAAAATAAAAAGGAAGGTGGTTTCCTATTTTGTTTTGTATGTATTAAATAAATGTGTAAAGTAACAACCAAATTTATTAGTATTATTCCTTTAGCATTTATAATTTTCAACTCTTATTATATTTCTTTGTGTGAAATTTTAATCAAAAGTGGTTGAGATGTTAACAATATTCTTTGAAAGAATATCTAAAAAGTTTATAAATGTTTGAATTATCACACAAAGGCTGATTTCTAAAAATAAAACAATAAAGTATTTATTTTGCCTAACATCTTTTTAATAGTTTCTTTTCTTTAACAACAATGTGAACAATTTGGATTAGATTTGATGAGTAACAAATAAGGCCCAAAAGAATTGGCTATAACCTAATAGGCTGATATTTTCTTTTTCTGAAGAGGCTTCTATGATGCTTTGAAAAATACAGTTAAGACCAGACCACCCTGGAGAAAGAGCTTGTATTGTTGCTCTTGGTCTCATCTAGTTTTGTGGTCCTAATGATCATCATCTGAAGCCAAATAAAACTTTCATTTAAAATGTACTGTTAAAGAACAGGCATTAAAGTATTATTTTATTCTCTGGTCAAAGTATTCAACTTAGTTGATTCTAATAATAGTAATGATACATATAAACCAGGTACCCCATATTAAACATAATAGAGGCATCGATGATTTTAACTGTTCAGCTTTTTAGCCACTTACAGTTCATTTCGACAATACAAGATATCCAGAGTTTGATGGTCAAAATTAGAGATAAAAGAGTTGTAGTAGTACACTAAGCTAATGGACAGATCATTTCTCTAGTATATACATGAAATAAAATTTAGTGAACCTTCACTATTAGAGTTTCATCCTTCTCTCCATTTTAAACCTTTGTGTTTAAAAGCCACCATGCTAGCTCCTGCTATGTAGAAATGAATGTGAGAAAGAACAAGGTATCTTTTTCTTTTAAGATTTTATTTATTTAGGGGTGCCTGGGTGGCTCAGTGGGTTGGGCCACTGCCTTCGGCTCAGGTCATGATCTTTTTTTTTTTTTTTTAAAGATTTTATTTATTTATTTGACAGAGAGAGATCACAAGTAGGCAGAGAGGCAGGCAGAGAGAGAGGAGGAAGCAGGCTCTCCCTGCTGAGCAGAGAGCCCGATGCGGGACTCAATCCCAGGACCCTGAAATCATGACCTGAGCTGAAGGCAGAGGCTTTAACCCACTGAGCCACCCAGGCACCCAAAGTATCTTTTTTTTTTATATGGGTAAGTTTACAAGTGCCAAATGAAAAAATATAAAGAAGAATCATAAAAAGAATTTGAGAGTCTTAAAAGTCTTAAAAAATGGGAAGTGGGGGATGCCTGGGTGGCTCAGTTGGTTAAGCAGCTGCCTTTGGCTCAGGTCATGATCCCAGCATCCTGGGATCGAGGCCCACATCCAGCTCCTTGCTCCGCAGGGAGCCTGCTTCTCCCTCTGACTCTGCCTGCCACTCTGTCTGCCTGTGCTCTCTCTCGCTCTCTCTCTGACAAATAAATAAGTAAAATCTTAAAAAAAAAAAAAAAAAAGGGAAGTGGAAAGGATGGGTTCAAATAATCAAGAATGTTAGTAAAGGTTATTCAGAATGTATAAATTGAGTTTGAGTTCCTATGTGCATGATGAAGAGCTGTTTTTAAGAAACCAAGCTGTTGGGGTGCCTGGGTGGCTTAGTGGGTTGGGTTTCTGCCTTTGGCTCAGGTCATGATCTCAGGGTCCTGGGATCGAGCCCTGCATCGGGCTCTGCTCAGCGGGGAGCCTGCTTCCCCCTCTCTCTCTGCCTGCCTCTCTGCCTACTTGTGATCTCTCTGTCAAATAAATAAATAAAATCTTAAAAAAAAAGGTCTCTAGGCGAGACTGCTTGTTAAAAGTAAAAAAAAGAAACCAAGCTGTCTGTAGCTTACACATGTGCTAAGAGCCTGAAGAAAGAAAGCATAGAAGAAAAAGAATCTCAAAATGGTGGTTTGGAATTTGGGAGTCACCGTGAATGATATACCATGGACAAAACTGGGCAGGTCCTCAGACTTGAGTACTTATTGTTCCTCTATGAACGTTCAACTGAATTTCAGTAACATTTAAAATATGTATTACATCAGTTAAGACTGTTTGCTCAGCTGGCCATCTTCGACTTTCTGAAAAAAACAATGTTTTTAGGGCAGTTTTAGGTTTACAGTACACTTCAACTTTAGAGGGCAATAAAGATGCAGTAAAATACAGATAAAATAATGTAAGGAAAAAGTCTGTTTGGGGGATTCCTGAGGAGATAGTGACTGCCCGTGCTCCTCACTTGTCCACATGGGAGTTGTGGTGCTTGTGGAAGAATAATACGAAACCAAACATAGGTTCTCCTTTTTTCTGTTTTTCTCTCCTGGGAAGGAAGAATTGATAGCTTCCAAGAAGCGGGAAGAAGAAATATTCTATCTTATAATTAAAGCTGAGGATCTAAGTTGTACTAAGTTATGTATGAATGATTGATTATTAGAATCTTTTTTAAATGTTGAATCATTTAATTAGCACTTATCCTGGCTGCATTCTAAATAGAGAAAGTTGTCATATCTAATTAATGTTTTTAAAATTTGTTTATTACTGTTATATCTGGCCCTTTATTCACTTTGTTCTCATTTTCACAACCCATGTTCTTTCTCACTGAACAATGGTTTACATACAGAATGTCAAATGTGCTTCACAATAAATTAGAAATGTACTCAAAGAAACATATCAAACAAATAGCACTATCCATTGCCTCACAAGAGTCCTTTCGGATACCCCAAAGGTGACTAAATCTTGTGAACAATAAGTAGCTTACTTAGAGGGTTGACTGACTTAATAAAAGTTTGCTGGAGGGGCGCATGGGTGGCTCAGGGGGTTAAGCACTTGACTTTACCTCAGGTCATGATCTCGGGGTCCCGGGATCACCCTGCAATCTGCTGGGCTCTGTGCTCAGTGGGGAGGTCTGCTTCTCCCTCTTCCTGTCCTTCTGTCCCTCCCCTGACTAATGCGCTCTCATGCATGTTCTTGGTCTCAAAATTTAAAAAAAAAAAAGTTTGCTGGATACCCACCCTTAACAAAGCTCTGAGTTTATGAAGATGAATATGCAAAGAATGAGTAAGAGCACATTCTAAAGACAAGTAATAGACTATATTATTCAGACCTTTGAAGGAATCAGTACATTTAGGCATTAGATTGTTTTTTGTCCATTTTAAAAAGATCCAATGGGTTCTTCAAATGGATAGAAAAGCATATTAAGGAAATGTAGGTAATGTGGGTTGGAATGACAACAAAAGGTAATGAATGCATTATGAAAAATAGACTTCAGAATGACTTAGAACTGGAACTGAGAAAATAATGATGCTTTATTTTAGAAATAAAAATATTTGAAGTAGTGATGAAATATTTTAGGGAAAATAACTAATCTGTAGGCTAAGGAGAACAAATTATAGGAAACTTGAGAAGTTAACTTAAACTATACTACTTACATGAGGACCATACAACTATAGAGAAAGCATGCATTTTATAAATATTTGTATGTTTGGGCTCCTGTGTGGCTCGGTGGGTTAAGCCGCTGCCTTTGGCTCAGGTCATGATCTCAGGATCCTGGGATCAATTTCCACATTGGGTGCTCTGCTCAGCAGGGGGCCTGCTTCCCTTCCTCTCTCTCTGCCTGCCTCTCTGCCTACTTGTAATCTCTCTCTGTCAAATAAATAACATCTTTTAAAAAAAATAAATATTTGTATGTTCTTGTGGTTTTAGAAAATTAACATTCTTTTGTTTTGATGCCCATATTGATTTAGATTTATAAAAATGTTCCTTGAATCAATCCCGATGTCATAAATACACTTTTATGGAATCGATAAAAATAGTATCAAATGACAAGTGTACTCAACTTGGACAAATGGTAGGTATAGCATCAACAAAGATAATGTTTTAAATCAGAGATTAATGCTTTATGTTAAATTATTTTCTGTTCTAAATTCTAATGTACATAAATCTTAGTTTTCCTAAGAAAGCAATTTAGCAGTGTTAATACACTTTACAAAGTAAACCTCTTTATGATTTTCTTTTAAAATAGTGTTAAATGTCCTATATTTTGCTTCACCTGATAATAGTATAGATGCTACTCTCTCTTCAAAACAAATGCACATATTAGTAAAATACCTATTTTTTCCCCAGTGTAATTAAGCTTACAGCTAGTCATAAGGAGTATTTGACTGTTTTTATTAAATAAAAATGGCTAAACATTGTATTTTTATAGGCACTTCCTCAGAAAACAAGTTACTACATCACTAGAAAAAGTAACAAAATGTTTTAAGCAAGAGGGCTTAGTATATATGAGATTTAAACTATCACTGACTTGGCAAGGAGGAATACCTTTCTAGTGGTTAAGACTCAAGCTGGCTTCAAATCTCTACTACATAGAACTGGGATGGTGACTCTAGTGCCTCTTTTACAGAGTTGTTAACAAATGTAAATGCACTTAGCACAGTGCTTGGCACCGCTCAGTAAAGTTTGTGGCAGTGGTGGTAGTCATGATGGGTAGATACAGGGTGACAGGTAAGGAGGTCTAGCAAATCAAACTTTACATGGAAGAGAGAACATGAATTTACAGATCCAGGCCTGAATTTTTCGTCATCATGTTCTTTCAAGAAGAAGAACCAAGGAAAGGAAAGATCCCTGATTATCCTACTTTGTGAACAGTGAACATGACTGTGTTCAAAACAATATAAAAGACATTTTGTTCTTTGGGGCAAAAAAAATTTTTTTTAATTTTATTTATTTATTTGACAGAGAAACAGCAAGAGAGGACACAAGCAGGGGAAGTGGGAGAGGGAGAAGCAGGCTCCCTGCTGAGCAGAGTGTAGGGGGGGCACAAATTTTTGCTCATGGAATACCACTTAGAACAGTGCTTTGCAAACTTTAATATGCGTAGAAATCAAGTCACCACAGATCTCGTAGATGTGAAGGTTCTGATTAAGAGTCCTATTTCTAGAGTCCAAATTTTTGTGTTTCTAGAAGCTCCCAAGGTGAGATTAATGCTGCTAGTCTATGAGCTGTACTTCTAGTAGCAAGGATTTAGATTACTAGGTCTTAACTGCCTGTATGCCAGATGCTTTATTTATTTTCTTTAAGATTTTATGTATTTATTTGACAGAGAGAGAGATCACAAGTAGGCAGAGAGGCAAGCAGAGAGTGGGGTAATCAGGCTCCCTGCTGAGCAGAGAGCCCGATGTGGGGCTTGATCCCAAGACCCTGAGATCATGACTTGAGCCGAAGGCAGAGGTTTATTAACCCACTGAGCCACCCAGGTGCTCCATGCCAGATCCTTTAAAAGGAGAAATTTAGTAAGCAGGAAAAGGACTTTTTATCTCCAAGGAGTTGTCATTTTAGAAGCTCCCTTCAGGAAACTTTCCATTACAGCCCAAAGTTCAAAACTGAGAGCAAAGATAAGCACAGCACATCGGGAGGAAACATGTGCAAATGTACAACTTGTCAAGACAGGCCTGTTGGTGAGGCTACAGTGCTCCCCTGCTCTTCTACTGGGGTCCTTAACTGGCCAAAGCTGTGATGATACCATGCCACACAGAAGAGGGGCGAGAGCCTCTCTTGCTCTATCATTGCTTACTCCACTGGCAACAAAGCAGCTCTGCTTATAACCCAGGCTTCTCACATGAATCCCCTAGGAGTATATTGTTGACCACTTGTGCTTCATTACCATCTCCAAGGGGCTTGCCCATGGGTAAGAAGTACTTAATATAGACACTTTGCTGTCCTTCCAGTCCCCTGTTCTCTGATGCTGGCAAGCTCTCTTGCTGTCTGCCAAAACATCAAATTGCCCATGGCTGAATCTTTAGCATGAACACAAATTAGTGTGTATAGGCACAAGCTGGTTCTCTTTTACTCTTGGACACAGACAACATTTAATGACAGGTGTGGAACATTCACATTTTTATTATATTTTCTGAAATCTTATCACAATTAAATTCATTAACATACATCTAGTGAATAACTGTTGAGGACAAGGCACTAGTGACAAAACTGACTTTTATATGGCCTTATTTTATTACTTTGGTTTATTAGGGGAGACTAATAAGGTATAATAACATAAGGGTATTTAGCATACTGCCTAGCAAATGGTAAGAACTCAAAAAATAGTAACTATTAGAGGTAGTAATGATAATAATAGAAAAGAAAGTAAAAACATAGCAATGTATTAAGATATCAAGATGAAATACTGTATTGATTATCTTAGTCAACTCAGTGAAAATACAGCTAAGTTATTCCACCTTTATGTTAAATAAACCACTAAACCATTGTGTGACTTATCATGCCTAAATTTTATTTAATTCAGGAAAATCTCAGTGTTGGATACATTTGTCACAAGTTTATCTTTTCTCTTATTTTTAATACACTTAGTTGGTACTGCAATAAATGACCAATTAGGATAATTGCCAATGGTGAGATGCTTTACTCTGTATCATTTATTTAAAGGATTTGGAGCTTTGGAAAATTGAAATCCTTAGTTTTGGCTATCTGTAGCCCTTTATTGTTTTCTTATGAATGCCCTTGACAACATCGTTCTCTTAGCATAATCCTGTTTCTTTTCTGTTCTTCATTTTTTTAAAAATGAATCGATGAACAACTGAGATAAGATTTTAAAAACCTGCTGAGCATAGCAATTCTCACTGGGCAAGAGCAATTACAGATTATATGTTGTGTCTGGGTGTGTGTATATGTGTGCTGGCAGGCACATAAGCACGGGCATGTTTTTGTTGTTTTGTAGTTTTGTATTTGGAACAATATTCCTTTGAAATACAAGCTTCAAAAAACACAACCTTCTAAAGTCTTCTGAAAGGGTGGAGTATGGGTTTTAAAAAGTTAAGAAAAACTAACAAATTAAGCCAATTATTAATGTAGGACTATTACAAATAAGATGTACTATACCCAAAGAGAGTACATTATGATGATTTACTTTTGAGAAGTTCTGTCCTTTAGAATATTGTAATTTTAATTGATATGAAATAGCTAAGAGATTTTCAAGTTGATATAGTTCTGAAGGACATACAATTTAAAGTTTAATAAATATTCAGCTGGTAGAAACTGCAAATAATTCTGACAATTTTTAAAGTCACTGCAATGGAAGAGTTGGCGTCTGCTATCTAGACAGGAGAATTTACAGGTCTGGGTCATAAGGATTGCTAAGGGAGGAACAGTTACTTCACCATGATTTGTATATCTTAGAGACTAAAGATCAGGAAGTGTGCAAATCAGTATTTCATGACCAACAAGAGGCATTTTTGAGAAGTTACAGCCACTGCCAACTTCCTGGTTTCTTCTTTAAACAAGGAACATTTAGACACCTCCAGAAGATTCTGGTACAATACCAGAAAAACATAGCATATGCAGCAGGTGCTTGTTCTTCCTCACCGAACTATTTTTATGGTTGCTGGGGACAAAACACCATAATTACTTCTCAAAGATATGGGACTTCTAATTAACAATGATGATCTACAAAAATAACTATAAAAAAACTTCACAGTATTTATAAGTCACTGGTTATGTAGTTACTAAAATTCATATCTGGGGGCATCTGGGTGGCTCAGTGGGTAAGCCTCTGTCTTCAGCTCAGGTCATGATCCCAGAGTCCTGGGATTGAGCCCTGCATTGAGCTCTCTGCACAGCGGGGAGCCTGCTTCCCCCTCTCTCTCTGCCTGCCTCTGACTACTTGTGATCTCTGTCAAGTAAATAAATAAAATCTTAAAAAAAATATATGTCACTTAAAAAAATAAATAAAATAAAATACATATCTGGCTGTTTCTTCGGAAGAAATGTATAAGTGGTTTTGTATACTGGAACCCACATTTACAGGTTCTAAGCACATAAAAATACGTTTATAGATTGTGCCCTATATCATTTCTTTTCCTTCAGGAAAATATTATATGTGAAGATTATGTCCTTTGAAGCATTAGCCATCTCAGAGTATTTTTTATGTTTTGCCCTTGTTGAAATATAGAAATAAAAGGCCCACCAAGTTCCGGTTCCACTTACCAAATGTTAATTGTCTTTGTTTGCCAGGTATCTTGCTTCTTCACAAGTCCTGAGCATCTAACTCCTTCACATCCAGTCACCTCCACTGCTAATTCGTTAGTTCAGGCCTTCTTGCTTCTTAGGCCCTTTTGTAATTATGGCACTAATTGCCCCCCTAGGCCTTTCTGCCTATAGTTATAGTAGTTCATCTGCTGCCCATATTCCTCCATACTGTTAGACTGTTTTAAATGCAAATATGATTCCATCACCTCTTTGCCCTTATTGCTCAAAGACTTTCAATGATGCCCTGCTCTTTTTGAGTTCAAGTCCAAATACATCCCTTCTTGCATCTTCAAGCGTATTTCTTGAAATCCCATAATATACTGATGTGCTTTGGCCATTTTCAACTGTGCTGCTCCAACCTTCCCTGTATTTGCATGTTTTTGTTCTCTGTGTCAAGTTCTTTCCTTCTCCAATGTCAAACATTTTAAGCATTTCTCCTTCCAAGAAACTCTGTGATCTACCAAACAGACATCATTATTTTGTCTATGCCTCCACTCTATGGAGTACATACCTTTATGTGTGTGTGTATCATATTTACTGAAATATAATTCATATACCCATACAGTTCACCTATTTAATGTGAAAATTTCATAGTTTTTTTTTTAAAGATTTTATTTATTTATTTGACAGAGAGAAATCACAAGTAGGCAGAGAGGCAGGCAGAGAGAGAGAGAGGAGGAAGCAGGCTCCCTGCTGAGCAGAGAGCCCGACGCGGGACTCGATCCCAGGACCCTGAGATCATGACCCGAGCCAAAGGCAGCGGCTCAACCACTGAGCCACCCAGGCGCCCAAAATTTCATAGTTTTTAATATATCCACAAAGTTTGCAACCATCATTAGAGTTAATTTTAGAACATTTTTATCACCCTCAAAACACTCAGTTCCTATTAGCAGTCACTCTCCATTCTTCCTCAACCCACCCCCATCCTAGGCAACTACAATTTACTTTCTTTCTCTATAGATTTGCTTATTCTAGGGGTGCCTGGGTTGTTCAGTCAGTTAAGTGTCCAACTCTTGATTTTAGCTCAGGTCATGATCTCAGGGTTGTGAGATCCATCCCTGCATCAGGTTCCATGCTGGGCATGGAGGCTGCTTAAGATTCTCTCTCTCTCTGTGCCCCTCTGCTACCTCTCTCTCTCAACAAAACAAAACAAAACAAAGATTTGCTTATTCTGGGCATCTCATATAAATGGAACAATATAATATGTAAGCTTATGTGACTTCTTTCACAATAATATTTTCAAAGTTCATCCACGTTATAGCATGTATCAGTACTTCACTCCTTTTTACTGCTGAATAATATTCCATTATATGAATGTACCACATTTTGTGTATTCATTCATCATTTGAAGGACATTGGGCTATTTTCACTTTGTCTATTACAAATTATGCTGCTAAGTACTTTCATGTGCAACTTTTTGTATGGACATATATTTTTATTTATCTTGCATAGAAACGGATTTTCTGGGGCATAAGGTAACCATATGTTTAACCTTCTGAGGAACTGCTAGACTATTTCCCAAAGTATCATCTGGCTAAACACAGAGTTACCAAAGAATAAATAGAGTTGTTATATGAACTTTTACATTCCTACTAGCAGCATATGTGGGTTCCAATTTCTCCACATCCTCTATGCCTTTTATTATTATTATTCTAGTCATCCTAATGGTGGGTGGTAGTATCTCAATGTGGTTCTGGTGAGCATTTTTCTGAACGATACTGAGCATCTTTTCAGGTGCTTATTAACAATTTATATATCTTCTTTGGAGAAATGTCTATTCAGATCCTTTGGGCATTTTAAAAATTGAGTCATTTTTCTTTCTATTATTGAGTTGTAAGAGTTCTTTTCATATACTAGCTGAGTCCTTTGTCAGATATATGATTTATATATGATTTGCAAAATTTCCTCCTATTCTGTCCTGTTTTTTCACTTTTTTGATGATGTCCTTGAGGCACAAAAGTTCGTAATTTGAAAAAAATTATCACCTAACGGTCATGGAAATTTACTGTTGTCTTTCAGGAGTTATATACTTCAAATTCTTATATTTATAAATTCTTATATTTTATGGATTTTGAGTTTTAATTTTTATATATGTGAGATAGGGATCCAAATTCATTAATTTTCATGGATATATAGTACAGACCATTATTATTTTTTCATTTCTTACTATGGTGTAGTTAACTATTTAGTGTATGTTTTTCAAACTACAGTATTTCAGGAACATGCCTTATTCACCATAGTATACCTAGAACAGTGTTTGGCATGTAGTTGTTCAATACATACTTATTAAATGGAACTCAACTGGGTGGAAAATATTGGTCATTTTAAATTGTTACCATGAAATTAAGTTATTTTTATTGAAATATGGAAAATAATATTTTAAGATAGTAATATTTTACAAGGATATGTCTGATTTAGATGATCATAAAAAGATCCCCAAACTGGGTTAGATCTATAATCCATCTCAACAGATTTTGTTTACTTTCAGAGAAACAGGAGCTATATTATAAAATGTTTAATTCTTCTCCATAATTCTGGTGTCAGTGATAAGATACATTACCACCCCCCATATTAATTCCTTATGCAATCACTTTTTACTTGGTATAACAGATTATATTTTCTAAAGATAGATCCAACAATATCATTTTGTTTCACATTCTCTTCTAAAATTTTCCACTTCCCCATCAAGAGCTGGAGTCTATATCCCTTCTCTTCATAACTGGCTGAAACTTTAAGACTGCTTTAAATAATAGAGTGCTGTAGAAGTGACCTGACTTTCAAGGTTAGGACATAAAAAAATGCCATGAACTGACATTTGGTTCATCAGGATGCTTGATCTTGAGACCCAGCTACCATAATGTTAGGAAGGCCAAAACATCTAGGAAGAGGCCAGTGTAAAGAACAGAAGCTCCAGCCTTTGGCCTTGGCTGAAGTCCCAGCCAACAGACAGCACCAAATTGCCAGCTGCATGAATGAGTTACCTTGACAGTAGATTCTCCAGTTACCAGTCATGCCACCCGAGATAATGCCATACAGAGTTCAGAGAAATGGTTCTTGCTAAAGCTTATTCAAATTGTAGATGCAAGAACAAAATAAATAATAGATGTTGCTTTAAGTCACTAAGTTTTAAAAACAGTTTATGCATCCACAGGTAACTGCTACAACTTTGGAGTCTGGAAATGGGATGCAGCTATAATAAAAACTTAAAATGTGGCACTGATTTTGGAATTGTACTGTGGGAAGACGTTGAAATGCTCTAGAGGAGGCTGTTACTGAAATCTAAAGGGTCTCAAGTAGAGTGTTAGTGGAAGCTTAACAGATCTTGAAGCAAAACCTTAAAGGAAACAGAGGAAAAGACTATTGGAGGCTGAGGGAAAGGGAACCCTTGTTAGGTGATCACAGAGTTTGCCAACATAGTCATTTGTGATAATGTGGCAAAGAAGAAATGTGCCATTAATAAACTCAAAGATGTAGCTAGGGGATTTCCAGGCAGTTATTCAAAATGCCATTTGATTTTTTTTCATTGCCTATGACAAAATGTGAGAAGAGATGAGCTATAGAATAAATTATTAAATACAAAAAAGCAAGAACTTGCCAGATTTGAAATAAAATTGTTTCTCATATCCAGATTCTTTAAAAACAAGTTGAAACAATGGCTTCTGGAAAAGATCAAATCCAGTAGAAGTCTGTAAGTTCTTTGTTAGTATTTCAGAAGGATTTAACACAGTTACTCATAGAACATTTCAACAGAGGAAAGGTCTTTTCAGGATTTTTTTTTTAAAGATTTTATTTATTTATTTGACACAGAGAGATCACAAGTAGATGGAGAGGCAGGCAGAGAGAGAGAGAGAGAGAGAGAGAGAGAGAGGAGGAAGCAGGCTCCCTGCTGAGCAGAGAGCCCGATGTGGGACTCGATCCCAGGACCCTGACACCATGACCTGAGCCGAAGGCAGCGGCTTTAACCCACTGAGCCACCCAGGTGCCCCAGGATTTTTTTTTTTTTAAGGTTTTATTTATTCATTTGAGAGAGAGAGAGAGAGAGCACGAGCAGAGCAGAGGGAGAGGGAGAAGCAGACTCCCCACTAAGTAGAGAACCCTAGGAAGGGTTTGATCCCTGAGATTATGACCTGAGCCCCGAGAGGAAGGCAGACAACTTAAAAAACTGAGCCACCAATCTGCCCCTCTTTTCAAGATTTTAATGCCTTCCTGGCCACGTCATTTCAGTTAAATAATAGGGCTTCTAAGATTCTTAGTGGTGTTCTCCCACAGCAGTCTCAAAAAGGCCCAATTATATAATTTTATCTTGAGGAGCTTTGTGAATTTGACTTTTGTTTAATGAAATTGATTATGAGTGAATACTTAAGAAACCCACAAGGATTTTTAAAGAATTGTATCACCTTCCACTGAAAACAATATAAAATAAAGAGGGCTTTTGATCCCCAAACTTTTAGAGCCAGGGAGCAGACCTTTTCAATTCATACCATCTTTGTGCTACATCAGATCATTCATTGTCTTGCTTGGATGATGTATTATTTTCTTTAAGGTGTCTTTTAATTTTCATATTTCAAAAGACAGAATATCTAATACTACTAGAATCTAAAGAACAAAATGTCCCTCTTCTACTTTTTTTTTTTTTTTGAAGATTTTATTTATTTATTTGACAGACAGAGATCAAAAGTAGGTAGAGAGAGGGGGGGTGGAATAGGCTTCCTGCTGAGCCAGAGAGCCCAATTCGGGGCTTGATCCGAGAACACGGGGATCATGACTTGAGCCAAAGGCAGAGACCTTAACCCACTGAGCCACCCAAGCGCCCCTCTTCTATTAATTTAGTAAAGTTTTAGAGGCTTCAAGTAAACTGTTAAACAGAGTTTAAGGTTGAAAAACACTAGAATTGTCTCAGAATGTAGCTTCCTTTCACCCGCTACCCACCATCTACATTCCTTCAAAAGTTTGTTTCCCTTTTATCTATTTTCTGCTTTTTCGCTGTCTTTCTTAAAGTATATTGGGCCAGCACTCTACTTAATGTTTCAGAGCAGATGACATGCTGCTTTTGTCAAAAGTCAGGACAAGGTTATCTCTCTCTTTTTTTTTTTTTAACCACAATGCTCTTTTTCGTGATTGTGGAGGTGATAATTGTCTTACTAAATCTGGTGTGACTGAAAATGTTCTTAAACATCTTTAGCCATAAATCCATTGTCAACTGCCTCTATGAGCAGTTCACGGATTATGGGAAATAAAGTAGGAAGCAAATATCTCAAATGTGGTCAGTAGAAATAGTAAATATTGGCAGAATCCTGTTTAAATAGTGAGAAAATATTATTTCATTCTTTTTATTCACTTCAACTGTTAGGTTTAAGGAGGTGAATTCAAGTTTAAACATATCTGAAATACTTCCCTTTGCATTTGGCATTATGGCACTGGAAGCCAGTGTCGCAGCAGGTACATATTTGGAATTGTCTCAGACCCTCTGTGAAGTATGTCCTTCCCTGTGCAGCACGCATTTGCAGTGTCAACAGTAGCTAAGTACCAGCTGAGCTGCATTCCTTGTAAAGCAATCTAATTATGGCAAACTCAAAGACCTTAGCCCTGGTGATAATTTCCAGAATGAAATGTTCACAAGATGAAATGGAAAAGCATCAGCAGCTCATCCTTTCCTCTGTCATCCTTGTTTATGAAAACCTAAAAAATGTGAATAAGCTTCCCTCATTTGTGTTTGCCCAGCTTCAGAGAGACACACACAGAATTTGGCCCAGTGAGCTGGCATTTCCATGTAAGTTCTATACAAATGACTTTCTACTGTTTGAACAACTAGTCACTTTTTCTGGATCCAAAGTCATTTACTTACAAAGAAAGAAACCCAATTTAATCAAATTATTAATTTAAGACCGAATGTTGAATAATGGTGGAATTTCACTTTTTATTTGTTATTTGATTAGTCCATTTTTTTTTTTTTACAGATTAACAGAGTCATTGTCTTTCAGATCTTTATTCCTGATTTACTCTGACAGAATGATGTCTTCCTATTGATTTATGCATATTTCTTTAGTATTCTTCTTACTCCAATTAGAAGAGAGTAGCCAAAATTAGTAATCCCTGGCTTCAGGGTTGTGATGCAGGGCTGATTCTCTAACACTATAGGAGAGTCTGCTGTCATGGATTCTGCCGGTAAGAGGACTCCACTTTGGCTCATCTTTTGACTGGTTTGGAGAAAACCCACCACCAACACAAGACAGCAACTACAACCCTTCCATAGTAGGGTCCCTGGGGAAATGGGTATGGTACAGGTTGGGTATTCTCAGGCCAGACATCACTGTTCTTCAACTCTGATGACTTAAACAGAGGCTTTTGTAGAAGGACTTCCTATAAAAGAAGCCCACATATCCTTTGTTTATTATTTTCAGCAACTTTGTGAAGTTCAATGGTCATATAAAGGTAAATAATCTAATAGAACTTTCTATTATTAGGTCAGGAGGAAATTAGGAACTCCAGACAAAAGATAATGTCCAAAAGAATTTGTGGGGGGGGGGGGTGCCTTAAATTTGTAATATTCCCATATTTTCATTGTTGTTGTTGTTTATATCCATCTGTTTTCCTAAAGTGAACACCAGAGACATATATAAATTGATAAAGATCTCTGTACTTGTTTTGGGATCAGCTAGTGAGACTGTACCCAGTGTGGAGATGTTCTTTGGAGATAAGCTTAAGGAACAGTGTGGAAGAGGGCTCTGATCTCTTAAAAATAGAAATTTCCAAATAAGATGAGTTTTTATTTATTTTTTTATTAACATAAAATGTATTATTTGTTTCAGGAGTATAGATCTGTGAATCATCAGTCTTACACAATTCACAGCACTCACCATAGCATATACCCTCTCCAATGTACATCACCGAGCCTCCCTATCCCTCCTACTCCCCTCCACTCCAGCAACCTTCAGTTTGTTTCCTGAGATTAAGAGACTTTTATGGTTTGTCTCCCTCCCTGGTCCCTGCCTTATTCCATTTTTCCCTCCCGTCCCCCCAGGAATCCCTACCCTGCCTCTCAAATTCCTCATATCAAAGGGATCATATAATTATCTTTCTCTGGTTGACTTATTTTGCCTAGAATCATACCCTATAGTTTCATCCATGTCATTACAAATCACAAGATTTCAAGGTTTTGATAGCTGCATAGTGTTCCATGGTCTGTGTGTGTGTGTGTGTGTGTGTACCACTTCTTCTTTATCCATTCATCTGTTGATGGATATCTAAGCTCTTTCCATAGTCTGGCTATTGTGGTCACTGCTGCTATAAACATTTGGGTGCACGTGCCCCTTCAGATCACTACATTTGTATCTCCAGAGTTAAATACCCATTAGTGTAATTACTGGGTCATAGGGTAGCTCTATTTTCAACTTTTTGATGAAACTCCCTACTGTTTTCCAGAGTGGGCTGCACCAGCTTGCATTTCCACCAACCATATAGGTGGGTTCCCCTTTCTCCACATCCTTGCCAACACCTGCCGTTTCCTGACTGGTTAATTTTAGTCATTCTGACTAATGTGAGGTAATATCCCACTGTGGTTTTGATTTGTATTTTCCTGCTGCTGAGTGATGTTGAACACTTTTTCATTGTCTATTGGCCATTTGGACATCTTCTTTAGAGAAATGACTGTTGATGTCTTCTGCCCATTTCTTGATTGGATTATTTGTTCTTTGGTTATTGAGTTTGAGAAGTTCCTTATAGATTTTGGGTATTAGCCCTTTATCTGATATGTATTAGCAAATAAAAAGATTAGTTTTTAATTGGTGTCTGGGTGGCTCAGTCAGTTAAGTGTCTGCCTTTGGCTTGGATCATGATCCCAGCTGGGATGGAAACCTGCATTAGGCTCCCTGCTCAGCAAGGAGTCTAATTCTACCTCTCCCTCTGTGTGTGAGCTCTCTCCCCCTCTCTATCAAATAAATAATTTTTTTAAAAAGTTGAGTTTTTAATTCATTTACTGTGACTTAAACGTACAGAAATGCAGATTTTTCTCCTCTAAAACTGAGCTGGCTCAGGAACACCTGAGAGGATCCATCAGTTAAATTACCAACTCTTGATTTCAGTTCAGGTCATGATCTCAAGGTCTGGGATCAAGCCCAGCATGTTTGATGGGCTACATGCTCAGTGGGGAGTCTGCTCAAGATTCTTTCTCTTCCTCTGCACCCACCACCCCACCCCATGCTCTCTCTCTCAAATAAATAAATAAATAAATGTTTTAGAAAATTAAGCTTGCTGACCATCTCTTCGCATTTGATACTCATCAAAATATAGTTTTCAAAAAATTTAAAAACATGGCTCTTCTACAAACATAAAATTAGTTGTGTCAAAGGCTGATTTAGTACATTACTGATGGAACTAGAGGGATAATAAAGCTAGCTGGAAAATGTACTGGAGGTGGAAATACTATAATTGAAA
The DNA here is from genome assembly GCF_022355385.1 of Mustela nigripes. Classification (NCBI taxonomy): domain Eukaryota; kingdom Metazoa; phylum Chordata; class Mammalia; order Carnivora; family Mustelidae; genus Mustela; species Mustela nigripes. Next base: position 76,277,404 of record NC_081559.1, read on the forward strand.
AAAAAGAATATGGAATAAAATTGTTAAACTGAATTTTAAAACCTGTGTTTTATTTCTACCATATAGAAACCATTTATATATCTACATGACAAATTCATTTGCAATGCTAATGGACAAAAATAATTTATGCTATCAGTTTTTCCAGAAGTTAACATTTACTTTTTTACAGTTGTAAGTTACTCTATGGAAATAGTAAGTCAAGACAGATCTACATACCCTTAAATAATTTTTTCCTCTTCTTCCTTTGGAAATTTTCTTTTTACTGTGCTGATACAATTAATTATATTTTCTCTCAAAATGAGAAATGCAGAACAATTTCTCCTGAGTTGTGAGTACAAATATGTTGGTATTTATTTTTCATAAAATTAAAAACTAGTGTCTATGGTAGCTTTTTTTATTTTGAAAGTGTGTTCAGAAGTCAAAATAGTTAATGAAACCAAACACTTATAAATTTAAATACAAACTTCATGGAAAAATTACAAATCGCAAATTTAAAATGCAAAAGAATATAGTCAATGATAGTGTAATAACTTTGGTGACAGACGATAGCCACATTTGTGGTGGGCAAAGCATAAAGTATAAACTTGTGGAATCACAATATTGCACACCTGAAAGTAATGTAGCATTGTGTGTCAACTCTACTCTAATTATAAATAAATAAATGCCATTTTTAAAATGAAAATATAAATGTCAAAAATTTTCTCACTTATAAATTAACAGATACAAATGTAATAAGAATAAGAATATTAAGTCAAAGATACATTAAATGCTGAGAGCTTAATTAACCATGAGAAATAGTATCATTCGATTTTTAATTACAATTAAAGAAAAAAAATTGCCCTCAAATACTGGTGTAGTTAGATGACAAGTTTGCTTCTGTGTAAATTGTTACAGGTATTGAAAAAAATTTTTTGACTTTTATTTAAGGTAATATGAGGTATAATTTTCAAACTGAGGTTTGTGGTGGTATAAGAAGATGCTTTCTAAATGAGGGCACCATTTTTAATGTAAAATTTTAAAGATTCCCAGATTCTCTGAGAATATCTCGAAAAATAAATTATACCAATTCCAGCCCTTACTCCTCTATACTGGTTGCTTTTAAGATTTTTCCCTTTAATACTAGTTTTCAGCAATCTGATTATGGTTTGCCTTGGGTGGTTTGAGTTTCCTGGATGAGATTCTTGGATCTCTGAGTTTGTATTTTCATTAAATGGAAATTTCTTAGTTTTTTCTATTTTTTTTCTTCTTCTTCTTCTTTTTCTGTCCTCCTAGCCCTCCTTTCCTTCCAGGATGGCAACTATGTGCATGTTAAAATTTTGATATTGTTCCTCAGGTCACTGTGGTTCTGTTCTTCCCACCACCACCATACTACCAACCCATCCCCACTGCACTCCAAAACCCACCACCCCATAGATTCCCTCCATGCTTCATTTTGGGTATTTCAATTGCTATTTAATTGCTATGTCTTCAAGTTCATGGGTTTTTTTCTGTAGTATCTAATCTGTTATATCATTCAATGAAATTTTCAACTGCAATGTTATATATTTTCATGTCTAGAAGTTCCACTTGGTTCTTTTTATATCTCCCATTTCTTGTCTCATCATGTTTCAATTTTTCTTTGAATCTTTGAGCATATTTATAATAACTTTTAAAGTCCTTGTCTGCTAATTCCATCATGTCTGTCATTTTGGAACTGTTTATATTAACTGATTTATCTCTTGGTTATGGGGCACATTTCTCTGCTTCCTCACATGACCAGTAATTTTAGATCCTGTCACTTTATGCCATGGAGGGCTGGATTTTGTGGTCTTCCTTTGAAAAGTATCAGACATTGCTCTGGCAGGATAAGCTTCTCACAGATCAGCTTGATTTGTTCAAAGCTTGCCTTTAAGCTTTTCATAGAGGCCTATGGTAGTCTTTAAAGCCACTACTACCCCTGTACCTTCTGGTTTCTCTCATGAAATGCCACGTATTTGACAACATTTCTCCGCTCAGACTGGTGTGAACTCAAATGATTCCCAGGCTTAGGTAAATTCTGAGGATAGTTTAGTTTACAGCTTCCTAGTAATGATCTTCCAGCAGTTGTTTTTTTGGCTGGCAACGCTGAATTTCACCTCACCCATCAAAGACTGTGATGCAGATTTCTAGGGCTCATTCTTTGCATAGCTCCTTCTTCTTTGGTAATTCTCCTTGCAAATTCTAGCTGTTTCATCCTCCTTCATCTCTAAGCTCTGTCTTCTGAACTCATTGTAACTGCCAGTTTCTGTTTGGGTTTATCCTCCCTGTACTGCAATCCATAAATTGCTGGAGCAAACATAGGGTTCATTTTGGTTACCTTTCTCTCAGAAAGCACAGTTATTCAATGTATAAAAACAGTTGTTTCGGGGCGCCTGGGTGGCTCAGCGGGTTAAAGCCTCTGTCTCAGGTCATGATCCCGGGGTTTGAGGATCGAGCCCCGCGTCGGGCTCTCTGTTCCCCGGGGAGCCTGCTTCCTCCTCTCTCTCTGCCTGCTTCTCTGCCTACTTGTGATCTCTGTCTGTCAAATAAATAAATAAAATATTTAAAAAAAAAAACAGTTGTTTCATCCACTTTGTGCAGTTTTGTAGTTGTCTGTAGTAGGAGGGTAAGGTCTGTGAGCAGTTGTGCTTTGGGATAAGGATGCATCAATTAAAAAAAAATCCAGAATAATGTCACTATACCAACAAAAATAAGTATTTTCTTACTTAAATATAGCATAGTATACTGGAATAGTATAATGCCAACAAATGGTATCAGCCACTGTGTCTGCAGGAAGGAGACCAACTTTCATTGTTGATTAAAGTGTATTTCAGCTTTGTTAGTATTTCAGATCCAGTGAAATTTTCTTATTCCTATTCAATGTCTGGTTTAGGGGATTCCTTACAGCCTTCTGCTAAGGGTTACAGCAACTCTAACTTTAACATGTGGAAACATCCACAGATGGAGATGAAGATGCTGCACACAGAGTGTTATCATAGGTCTTCTCAATCTAAATATTCCTGATTACTGTTTACTTTATGACACCCATGACGATTTGGCATAGAACATTCTTTGAGGCTGCCTCCAATTAGAATTCCAGGCCCCAAACAAATGAAAGTTCCTTTTGCTCGTAGAACTGAGCTCTTTGAGAGTTTTCTGCCAGTTAGTTTATTGTCTAACCCACCTTCCTCTTGGGAGGAAGAAGGGCAGGGGACTCTGGAAACTCATCATGATTCACTTACATGCTTTACTCACTCTGAGGATCCTTTCCACATGCTTTGGACTGACTTTCATCTCCCCCAAATTTATATGTTGAAGTCCTAACCCGCAGACTGGCTGCATATGGAGTAAAGAAATAATTAAGGTTAAAGGATGCCATAAGAACAGAGTCAGGATCCAATATGATCAGTTCCTTTATAAAAGGAGACAACCACATGCTTGCTGTCTTTGCCAGTGAGGTCACAGAGAAAAGGTGACAATTTACAAGCCAGGAGGAGGATCTTCACAAGGAAATGGATAGGCTAGCACCTTGACCTTGGACTTGCCAGCCTCAGAACTGTGAGAAATAAATGTCTGTTGTTCAGCTACCCAGGCTGTGGTATTTTGTTAAAGCAGCCCCCAAGCAGTCCAAGATACCACACCTAAGGGAGGTTTTATTATTTTTTTTGTTTTTTTCTTTGGGATAGAAAACTGCCTTTCTAAGATCTCTTCTATTTCTCATATTTAAAAGTTTTTAGTAAAAATTCTTTTCTCAACTTTCCAGAATTTATTTCTTGACATTTACAGGAAAGATTATGGAGTTTAAAAACAAATTAAAAACATACAAAAACCAAAAAGTTTTCATCTATCTCAATCTCTTGCCTGGCTCTTGAAATTCAAACCCAAATTCAAAATGGCCTTTACTGAAACTGATGTTAGGAACCTAATTCCCGAAGCCAAAAGCCAAACTCTGATTACTGACTCTTTTTCCTTTTCAATGTTAACAATCTTAATCCTCTCAGAAGTAATGAATAGTTTCAGTTGAATAGGGGTAAGATTAAGCAACAGCAACAAATATAAGGAAATGCCAAAAAGAAAAGCATTGTGAAGTATTCCAAAATACTATTTCATTGCACAAATATAAGATTTCTTGCTCATGCATAAAAAAATAATTGAGAACTAGGTAACAACAATGGTTACAAAAAAAAAAAAAGCAGTACTCTTTGCTAAGCTATTTCACCTTTCTTGATCCCCTGGTATTGCTAGAATTCCTATGACAAAATTCTCTTCTCTGTCAGGGTTTCTGGTATAGAGTTCTTTTTTTTTTTTTAAGATTTTATTTGTTTGACAGAGATCACAAGCAGGCAGAGAGAGGAGGAAGCAGGCTCCCCGCCCAGCAGAGAGCCCGAGACAGGACTCAATCCCAGGACCCCGAGACCATGAGCCAAGCCGAAGGCAGAGGCTCTAACCCACTGAGCCACCCAGGCACCGCTGGTATGGAGTTTTTATGGGTAGTAGAGGCATGGGTCCCACAATGGTCTCAGGATTGCTGCCTGTCTGACATTTTCCATGTCTTACCTTGGAGTGTGACACAGGGTTGGCTGAGGTCTCCCTGTCTCCTCTTGGTCCTGGGTTCTGGTATGCAGGGGCTCCTTTAGATGAACTTACAGTGGTGGTAGAAAGTGTACTTCCCCTAGCAATATTATTAATGTATACAGTTTCCATGTAGAGTAGACTTTTTATTTTTCAGATTCATTGCATTACCAGGTATTACATATTTCTTAATAACCTCTTCAATTTCTTGAGAGATTTAGATCTAACTCTTCCTTGGCAGAGTTAGAGGACAACCCATTGGAGAATCCCATGAGATTACCTGGAAATATCACCTTTTATTACAAAATCAGTCAGTTTCTTATGATTCAATTCAAGCATCTTCCTATTCCTCTCCCTGAGTTTTGTACAGATCTGCTATATTCATTGAAACATTTTAAGATTTCTTTTATCCTCTGGAGAGATTTAATTTTAATTCTTGATTTTTTTTTTTTAAGTCCATTTACAATGTCCCCTAGGGAACATCAGAATTTTTTGCAAATACACTTACTGAACATTTTTGTCCTCATGTTAGAATTTTGGGTGAATATACAAATTAGGTCTTTCTGGAATCCAATCCCAACTGGTTAAAATGATAGGATTTTTGGCTCATGTAACTGGCAGTTGACATATAAGTTGGCTTTAGAGTTGGTTTGTCAGCTGCTCAATTATGTCTTCAAGATTCAGTTTCCTTTTATCTCCCCTCTGTATCATACAGGTTCAGCTGCTTCTTCTTCTTCTTCTTTAAATTTTTTCAGGTTCAGCTTCTACTTAAGTCTTGTTCTACTTCCTTGCCACAAGATGGTTGTTACAACTTCTATGGGAATGTGCTTCTCTAGGCACATCTATGGAGACAGAGGGAGATTTTCAAGAGTGTTCTCAGAAGAGGGAGGACACCTTTCTTCTAGAAGCCATCAGAAAACCTGTCCTTTGATTTTGTCAGTCTGAGATCAGTCATTCTGGAACAAATAACTGTGAGTAGGGAGAAGGACTGTGTTCATTGTTTGGGCTTCAGTCACTCATCCCAGGGCTAGTGTGAGATGCCCAGGGGAGGTGAAGATATCTGAATGAAAATTTGGATAGTAACCAAGGAAGAGGGACAGTAATGTTAGAAAACTAACCACAATGTCCAGTACATCTTAACTCCTCAGAAGAGAAAAATGTCTTAAAAGGGAAGAAAAACATGCAAAGTATTCACTTTTGCTAGACCTTGTGCCAGGCAACATATATATTTCTGACACTGTCCAGGAGTGTCTACCTATCCTATTACCTCCTTTCTTTGGGAATTTCCCTGCCTTCAGTGAGAGGCTCTGATAACCTGTTTGTTGGACAAAGATGCCTGGATCAGGTATAGACACCTGGTCCAGAAGAGGCCAATTATCTTTCTTCTTTAGGAACTTTGAAGTGGCATTCATTTATTTTAAAAATTTGTTTAGATTAACATATAAGGTATTATTGTTTCAGGGGTACAGATCTGTGAATCATCAGTTTTACACAATTCATAGCACTTATAGCACATACCCTCCCCAATGTCCATCACCCAGCCACCATATTCCTCCCACCCCTCCAGCAACCTTATTTGTTTCCTGAGATTAAGAGTCTCTTATGGTTTGTCTCCCTCTCTGGATTCATCCCATTTGTTTTTTTCCTTGCTTCCCCCATGATTCCATAATGTTCCTCAAATTCCATATATCAGTAAGATCATATGATAATTGTCTTTCTCTGATTGACTTATTTTGCTTAACATAATACCCTCTAGTCCCATCCACATTGTTCATTGTTGCAAATGCCAAGATTTCATTTTGATGGCTGCATACTATTCCATTGTGTGTGTGTGTGTGTGTGTGTACACATTCATTCATCTGCTGATGGACATCTAAGCTCTTTCATGTTTGGCTATTGTGGACATTGCTGCTATAAGCATTGGGGTACACATGCCCCTTCAGATCACTACATTTGTATCTTTGTGGTAAATACCCAGTAATGCAATTGCTGTGTTGTAGGGCAGCTCTATTTTCAAGTTTTTGAGGAACCTCATTATTGTTTTCCAGAGTGGCTGCACCAGCTTGCATTCCCACCAACAGTGTTAGGAGGGTTCCCCTTTCATTCAAACTAGTTAGTCTCTGCTGGTCTGTGGGAGCAAATATAACATCAAAAGCTGTGGGTTAGCTATTTTTTCTATGTGCATAGAGAAACAAAGACAGTTTAGAGAGATTATGAGCAGGGAGAAGCAGAATTCAGATCTGACTCTAGAGAAAGAGAAAAGCTTCCTTGACACCTAATGATTTTCCCATGCATGGTTTAATTATTGCTTAAGCCTACCATCTATGTAACAGACTATTAAAATGGAACTCAAAGACAAAGACCAATGTGTTAGATTCCAAGGAATAATTCTTTCCCCCCACCTAATGCCCCAGATACTAAAGTGAAGTGCTGGACCACCTGTGCATAATATACTCAGGGATAATGAAATGCCTCTGCCAGCTTGATCATACCTTGCAGTTGATATAATAGAAAAAAGTTGGAGATTAGAGAGATGTCTGTGTGGTATTAATCTTTGCTCCTTCTCATGAGAATAGAATGCTTTACTTTCATGACAAATTGATGAGTGAAGACTTTGAGGAGATTCTTGTATCTATGTCTTGGAGATTGAGGGAGATAGACAATGGTGTTGACTTAAGACTCAGTCTCAAGTCAAGAGGTGTACAGCAAATCCACTGGGGTAATATGCACTTCCACTTAATTTGGCTTGTGGGAACAAAATGAGACCCCTTCCAAAGTGAGTTGACCTGGGTCATCTTAAAAGAGAACCTCTTCCAAAAGGATAGCCTCAGTGGGTTACAATAAACAAAGAAATGCTCAGAACAGAGCTACCCAGAAGATGGCATGCCAAAGGCAAAGGAATTTTATTGGTGATCCTGAGTGAGAAATTCCAAAGAACAAACCTGTCCATCAGAGGAAAAGTCAGCAATGTTTCTTCAGTCCAGAGGGCACTGAGGTCATCACTGCATTACATCAGCCATGTAACCTGCCCCCATTCCTCGAGTCCCTCTCTTTCTAGGCTGACCTTGGAGAGGCCAGAATTGTGGCCTGCACAGTGGGAGAGGAGGCAGAGGAGATTCTGCATAAAAAGCCAAGCATCCCCACCTCCCCTCCTTGCTGTGAGGAGTGAGGAAAGTTTGACACTGATTAAGAGTTTAGATATTTTCTTTATTGGGCTGAATGCCAGTTTTTTATCTTGAACAGTGAGAAATAATGTTTATTTTCTTTTTATATTTTATCACTAACTGAAGTGTCACATGATCATTTTAATGACTCTGCCAGGTAGATATGATGATCCCAGTAGGAATTCTTTTCTCTACTCTGTTACTGAGGAAATTGAGATTCCCCTCATGGAAGGGGAGTGACTCATGAAATGGACTGTAAGGGATGGACAGGTTTTCAGTAAGCAAAGAGGAGAGAAAGGGAATTCCAGGAGAGAAAAACATGGAGAAGTGGAGGTTGGTAGGTGAAGGTGTATCCAGGAACTAAAGCAGTCTAATTTGCATACAGTAGAAAGTATGGACAGGCTGAGGGTAAATTAAGTCTGCAAACATGTTAGAGTAAGAAGTGGCAGTTCTTTTTTTTTTTTTTTTAAAGATTTTATTTATTTATTTGACAGAGAGAAATCACAAGTAGATGGAGAGGCAGGCAGAGAGAGAGAGAGGGAAGCAGGCTCCCTGCTGAGCAGAGAGCCCGATGCGGGACTCGATCCCAGGACCCTGAGATCACGACCCGAGCCGAAGGCAGCGGCTTAACCCACTGAGCCACCCAGGCGCCCAGAAGTGGCAGTTCTTAAGCATCATTTTCCTCCTTTTCTGTTGCCTACAGCTGCCTCTTTCTCATTCGCTGAAGAAAAATGAAGGTATTCATTCCATTTGATCATGGGAGAATGCATAATTTGGAAAGCAGGGATTATATGCTAGAACCCACAAAGTAGAGGGGAAAACTGATAGAGATTTTGGGATAGGTAGACCTAGTTTTGAATCCAATACTATTGTAAAAATGTAATTTTTCTGAAACTCGGTTTCCTTATTTGTAGAGCAGGGAAATTTCGATAGATCTACTGTGAGGGATACATAAGATGAAAATGGAGCAGATAAATAAAATAAATGTATGAGCTGAAGTAAATACAAATGTCTTCAGTCAAGGTCCCTCAGGGTGCCCCTGCTATTGCATTGTCAATAACACTTCTGTCAGTCGAATTTTTTTTCCTCCCAGACAAAACAAGGTAATGTTTCCTTATAAACGCTCAATAAATGTCAAGCTTAACTTTTTATGCATACAAAAGTAAATGTTTTGTTTTCACTATATAAGAAAGGTCCTTTTGGTGAGGGTAAAAAGGACATTTAAGCTGAAAGTTATGTATATTGGGCCTGAAAACTTTTAATGGCTCTATTTAAAATGAATAGAAAGGTACTTAAGGAAGGTAGTAATTGTAGGCTTTCTTTTCTTAGGAAATCAATACTCATAAAACTCAATGTTGGAATTGAGAATTAAAAACCACAGTAAGTTTATTTTAAAACATGTAGTCTGTCATCTTTATTTTCCCTTTGGATAATACAGTGTTTATACCCTGACGTCTATTTATGTTGCTGCAATTCTTTCCTTGACTTTGAAGTGAACTTCATTTGGTGCTAGAATCAGAACCAGAGGGCTTCAGGATCACTAAGTCCAACCCCCACATTTAAAAAGAGTAAACTGAGGTCAGGGAGGAAAGTGAACTTCTTGACACCTTCTCCTATTTCCTCTGAGTTGTACTGTGGAAACTCCTGCTGTTCTGAACCACCAGGCCTGACCCTGGGAGGGCACGAATTGTCCCTTTCCATCTCATCTATCATCTACCACACGGCTGGATCTTCTGATAAACTGAGATGGTGCCTGGCACTTGGCAAGCATTCTATCTATAGTTTGGTTTTGTTTGTTTGTTTGCTTGCTTTTTTAGGAATTGTGTTTAACTCTGAACAGAGTATTTTGTCCTCACTGGAGTCTAATTAGAAATTCATTGCTGTTCTTGGTGTGGTTTAGGAGAATCACCAATCAGTCACTGTTAAATAAATCGCTGCCACTCTTCTCCCAAATACATACTTCATTGAGGTGCCTGTGTGAGAAACAATTTCATTGCCAATACACGTCTATAATTCAAACATCCTATTCTATGCCTTCTCGCCTGCAGATTCATTTAAAAGCACCATTCCCTCTGTCCAGTGCACCTTACTGCATCCAGCATCTCTCATCCAAACTGGCAAGCGCACAGATTTGTTATCCAAGTTCATTGCAGGGTCAGAGTACTACCTAGTTCTTTGGGATGTCCCTTCAGAGTCCCAGAAAACAAATTTCACTATGCTTATATTTTAAATTTGGCTGAACCAAACAAAGTTTTAGTATTTACAAAAAAAAAAAAAGTTTATTTCTTCTTGTGTGATTCAGATGCAGAAGCTGGTTTTATTTGTATAGTTAAATTGAGGTTATGTGGATTGGAGAATGAGTCACAGAAAATGCAAAAGTAAAACATTGAGTAGAACAGACAGCTTAGAGTGTTTGTAATTTTGGAGGATTTGTCTGAGGAGGAGACAGCTAAACCTGATACAGCAATAAGCTCTTTGTATGTACTGTGTAGGAGAGTGGTCTCTTTATTCTCCTCTTTATTCGGGAGAACACGACAATAATTAGTCTTAAAGGGCAGCAATACACATTTTTATTAGAACCAGGTAATCTTCTGGAGATCCTACAATGAAAAAAATAACTCCATAGAGTCCTTTTCACATGCTTTCAAATTCCTCCGATGCCAGCTCTACTGTTCATTTCACCTGGTTCAGAGATGACCTAGAGCTTTGGGTCCCAAACTGAGCCCAAGTGCTCAGAGACCCCTCACAAAGAACTTGCAGGAGTCCCGCTAGAGTTTAAATTGTCAGGGGAAAGAATAGTGCCATCACACCAACTACTATTATTAAGGTGTTCCAATGTAACTACTTAATAGAGGGAAGTGTTAAGTATTTCTTTTTTTATTATTATTTTAATTCCAATATAGTTAACAGGCAGTGTTTGTTGTTTGTTTCAGGTTTACGGTATAGCAATTCAACAATTCCCTACATTACTCAGTGCGTGTCAAGATAAACTCTTAATCCTCATCACCTATTTCACTCACCTCCTCCTCCCACCTCTCCCCTGGAAACCATAATTCTCTATAGTTAAGAGTCTATCTTTTGGTTTGTCTCTTTATTTTTGATTTGTTCGTTTCTTGAACTCGCCATAGGCATAGAATCATATGGTATCTATCTTTCTCTGACTGACTTATTTCCCTTAGCATTATACTGTCTAGATCCATCCATGTTGTTGCAAATGTCAAGATTTCATTCTTTTTATGGCTGAATAATGTTCTACTGTATATATGACACATCTTTATCCACTCATCTGTTGATAGACAGTTGAGCTACTTCCATAAATTGGCTATAAAACATGCTGCAATAAACAAAGAGATGTTATATGTCCTTTTGAGTTAGCGTTTTCATATTCTTTGGGTAAGTACTTAGTACTGCAATTACTGGATCATATAGTAGTTTTAAAAATAAAAAAGATTACTTTTAATTTTTTGAGGACCCTCCATACTTTTTTCCACACCAGCGGCATTCACCAGTTTGCATTCCCAGCAACAATGCATGACAGTTCCTTTTTCTCCACATCCTCCCCACCACTTGTTGTTTCTTGTGTATTTTATTTTAGCTGTTCTGACAGGTATGAGGTGTGTGGAGAGCCATCCAGCAGATGCAAGGAGTCACGTAGACGGGAGTGCCTGAAGATTGAGGAACTGAGAATGATTAGTCTAGGAGGACGCACACAGCACCAGGAGCCAAGAGATAAACGCATGATCACCGCTAGAGAACAATAGAGTCCTGTATGGTTACATAAGGGTCCACAAGGACACTGCGTGCACGGCGTTATGATTGGCCAAATAGGGGGGCGAGTACGGGTGAACTTCGTGGATAAATACTGCTGTAAGTGCTTGGTGCGGCGCGGCCGCCATTAGCATTAGTACATTAGCATTAGTAATAAAAGAAGTTTGCCACTCACCTCGTCTGCGGGTCATTCTTGCGGGCCGAGAGCGACATCTGGTGCCGAAACCCGGGATCCCTATCTCCAGACGCAGAACGAGGATCGAGGTAAGAGCAACGATAAGGTAAAGAGTGCACCTATTTCTGTCTATTGACAGGGAAGTTCCCTGAAGACGATAAGACGTTAGGAGTTTGTGAAGTTCTTCAGGGACGATAAGAAGTTCCCTGTAGACGATAAGACGTTAGGAGTTTGTGAAGTTCTACGGGGACAATAAGGTTTAACAGAAGCTCTCCGTAGACGATAAGACGTTAGGAGTTTGTGAAGTTCTACGGAGACAATAAGGGAAGTTTCCTCGGTATGGGGAACAATTTTGCTGTTTTTATTAGCTAACTTTTGATTCAGTTCTTTCATCAAACGCTCATAATTAGCTATTTCCATATTCATCAGTGTGATTTGCTAGGCATCCTTACTAACCAGTTCTAATTCTTGCATGGTTTTCTGAAGCATCTTGTTGTGCCGTTCTATTAATCTGTAAGTTATTTTGGGTGTCCTGTAATTTGATTTTTAGTTGATCTGAATGGGGAACGATCTCGCTCGCTTGGAGGACTCCTTAAAAGATGTCCTCAAGACGAACGGTACCCCCTTAAAGGCAAAAACAGCGAGGGCTTTTTTAAAAGAAGTAGAAGAGATTGCCCCCTGGTTTATAGAAGAAGGGCTCCTAAATGTGCCACAATGGGAAAACCTGGGTGAGGACTTAAAACACTGCCCCTCTACATCCCCGGGGACTCTAGCTGTGTGGTCCCTGGTGAAGGTATGTTTACAATCCCCCCGAGAGCCCCTGCAGTGAGCAGTACTACAGGGAGGGAAAGTCCTTGAGCAAATGAAGGGAGAGTCCCGTAAGGGCTCCTCCCGAGATTCTGAATCCGAAAGCGAAAGCTCAGAAGGGATGTCCGAACGCGAGTTACAGGAGCTAGGAAAGATAGAGGCAAGTAACAAGAAAAGGGAATCTCCCGGTCTCCAGACAGACTTGGAGACCGTGAGGCAGCAACTTGAGGAAAAGAAGGCGGAATTGCAAAAGGTGTTAGGAGAGTTAAGAATGCAGGGAGAAGCAATGGCGCAGCTGAGAGCAGGGGCGGAAGCCACAGTTGTGGCGCAGTCGAAATTAAAAACGGAAGTTACACCGCTTCCGCATTCCAGCCCCAAAGCGCCACCCCATGAGTGGCCCCCGCCTTATAGGCCCAGCTGCGCCAAGACGTGCTATTGTTCGGGCTGTACCGCGGAAAATTGGAGAGAGGTCCTTGGCCCGGGAAAAGGCTTTTTTCCAGTGTTAGAAGATCAGAATCAGCAGAGGTACCACCAGCCACTAGATTTCAAGTTGGTAAAGCAGCTTAAGGAGGCAGTCAGCGCCTATGGACCCCAGGCAGCTTTCACTGTCTCCCTTGTGGAGTCGCTGGGAACACTTAACCTCGCTCCTGAGGATTGGGCTAACTTGACCAGAGCGGTATTAAGTGGAGGACAATATCTAGAATGGAAAATCCAAAATCAGGACAATTGTCAGGACACAGCTCGGAGAAATGCAGCCGCAGGTAACCCACAATGGAGTTTGGAAATGCTAACGGGCACGGGGCCATACCTTGGGGCCCAAATGCAAAGTACCTATCCCCCTGCGGTGTATCAGCAGATAGCCACGGCAGCCACCAGGGCTTGGAAAACTCTGAGGGGGGCAGGAGACTTGCAAGGGCAATTATCCAAGATATTGCAGGGGCCCAATGAGCCCTATGCTGATTTTGTAGATAGATTGATGCAGACCGCAGGCAGAATGTTCGGGGATGCCGATACAGCGATGCCGCTAATGAAACAATTGGCTTTTGAAAATGCCAATAAGTGGTGTAGAGAGGCTATCAGACCCTGGAGATCAAAGGACCTATCAGCCTACATCAAAGTCTGTAGAGATATAACGGGACCTATAATTCAGGGACAGGTTATGGCAGCGGCTTTCGCACAAGCCATGTACGGCCAGGAAGGGGTCCGCCCCAAAGGATGCTTTCAATGTGGCCAGGAAGGACACGTTAAGAGGAATTGCCCGCAGCGTGGAACCCAGGCTGGAAAAGCGTACCCAAAAGCACCGCCAGGAGGCTCCAAGCCTCTGCGTTGCCCGCGATGTAGGAAGGGAAATCACTGGGCACATGAATGTCGCTCCATAGAGGACGCTGAGGGGAACCCGTTGCCTCCTAACAACTGGGGGAATTCAAAAAACGGGAGGCAGGGCCCCATCCCCCGGGGCCCAAATCAAATGTACGGGGTGGCAATGTCCCTACCTACCAAGCCGCGATGGGTTTTCCCACCCTCCGATCAGGGGAGTCAATCCACGCAGGGCCCAGGAGAGCCACAACAGGTTCCGCTGGACTTGACGTCTGTGCCACCACCCGAATGGTCCTAACGCCTGAAATGGGGGTGCAAGCCTTGCCATCTGACCTGCTTGGAGGGCCTCCAAAAGGAATGGTGGGGCTCCTCCTTGGTAGGAGCTCCTCCACTATGCGGGGACTTCAGGTCCACCCAGGAGTCATTGATCCCGATTTCGAGGGGGAGATTAAAATTCTGATTTCATCTCCGAGGGGTATTAACATTATAAATCCAGGGGATAGGATCGCACAGCTCTTAATTTTGCCCAGCAATCACGAAAAATATCCATCCACAGGCCAGGTGAGGAAAGGTGGCCTAGGATCCACAGGATCTTCCCTCGCGTGCCTTACCATGGGCATGAAAGAGAGGCCCATGCTTAAATTAAGGATCAGAGGAAGACCATTCTGGGGGCTCCTAGATACAGGAGCAGACAAAAGTATTATCAATCATCTAGACTGGCCTAAAGCCTGGGCCCTGGTTAAGGCTAATCAAACCCTCCGAGGATTAGGGATAGCTACCAGCCCAGATATTAGTGCCGCATCCTTAGATTGGGAAGATGAGGAGGGACATAAAGGCATTTTCCAACCGTATGTTTGTGCCACCCCTGTTTCTCTGTGGGGATGCGATGTGCTGGAGCAGATGGATATTAGGCTTACTACTGAAAAACTGTATAGTGGGGCCTCCCAAACCATAATGAGGAATATGGGATATAAGCCTGGCCAAGGCCTTGGAGCCAAGGGCCAAGGAGATCCCGATCCCCCTTCCATGGGAGGTCAGGGTTTTTCCTAGTGGCCACTGAGGCAATTCGAATAACTTGGAAACAACAGGAGCCGCGCTGGGTGCCTCAGTGGCCTTTAACTAAAAACAAGCTACAAGCGGCAAGAGAATTAGTTCAAGAACAACTAAAAGCAGGGCACATTCAAGAGTCCACGTCTCCGTGGAATACTCCCATATTTGTGATAAAAAAGAAATCAGGCAAATGGCGATTGTTACATGACCTGCGACAAATTAATGATCAAATGCAGGTCATGGGACCCCTTCAGTTGGGGCTCCCAGTCGTGACAGCGTTACCCAAAAATTGGCCCTCTATCATAATAGATATCAAAGACTGTTTCTTCTCCATTCCTTTACACCCTATGGATATGGAGCGCTTTGCCTTTACTCTGCCATCCATTAATCATGCTGAGCCAGATCAAAGATATGAATGGAGAGTACTCCCTCAAGGGATGGCTAATAGCCCCACCTTATGTCAGTTGTATGTGAGTCGAGCATTGGAACCTTTTCGAAAAGCATTTCCAAACCTACTTTGTTATCACTATATGGATGACATCCTGATCTGTGGGCCAGATGAAAGGTCTCTGCCCTCGGCTCTAACTTTCCTACAGAAGCAATTGGCAGAATGGGGACTAACTATATCCCCTGAAAAGATCCAAGCAGGAAATTTACAGAAATATCTTGGTATGCAGCTCTCTATTACTACAGTGAAACCTCAATTGATACAGATCCGTAGGGATCACCTGCATACATTGAATGACTTCCAGAAACTTCTAGGGGACATTAATTGGATCCGACCATATATAAAAGTCACTACAGCAGAATTGAAACCCTTATTTGATATCCTGCCTGGAGATCCTAGATTAGACTCCCCAAGAACTCTTACCCCAGCTGCCATTAGATCATTACAGTTGGTTGAAAGCAGACTAGCCTTAACAGCAGCAGATAGATGTGACCCGGAAAAGCCTCTTAATGCCATAGTTATCCCGTCCCCTGGATCACCCACAGGAGCACTATGGCAGGGAGGACCCCTGTTATGGATTTACCTGCCCCATAATCTTAGCCGTGTCATCACCCCGTATGCTACAGCTGTAGCTATGATAGCAAGCAAAATATTCAAAGCTAGCATACAGGTCCTCAGGAGACTGCCCGATGCGTGTATAGTCCCTTATGACAAAACCCAAGTGAACATTCTAACACATGAAAATGATGATTGGGCCATTTTGACGATCGCTTATCCTGTCACATTTGATAATCATTATCCCTCACACCCCCTAATTGAATTTTACAAAAATACACCCCTCATATGGCCTAAATCCTGCCGATCAGAGCCATTGGTTGATGCCCTCACAGTGTTTACAGATGGTAGCAAATCTGGAACTGGTGCCTACGTGGTGGAAAGAGAAGTAATTCCGGTTGTTGTGCCATCAACCTCAGCTCAAAGAACAGAATTGTTGGTAATTATGTGTGTTTTACAAAGGTTTCAAAATCAGCCTATCAATATTATTTCAGACAGTAAATATGCAGTTGTAGCTACCAGATCTGTTGAGACTGCCATTATCTCAGCCAGTCAATCAGAAATTTCCTCCCTGCTGATTGAATTGCAAGACCTCATTCTCGCTCGTGGTGCCCCTTTTTATATCGGACATCTCAGAGCACACTCAGACCTCCCAGGGCCCATGGCTGAGGGAAACCGAATAGCTGACAAGGCCGCACGCTTTCATGTCTGTAGCGCCTTGGAAAACGCGAGAACCTATCATAAAAGGTGGCATGTCAATGCCCAAACTTTAAAGATGCGTTTTAACATCTCAAGAGCTGATGCACGAGACATCGTGAAGTCTTGTGGTAATTGTGTGACACATTTGCCTATGCCCTCCCTAGGGGTAAATCCCAAAGGGCTCTTACCTAACCATCTATGGCAAATGGATGTAACACATGTTCCTTCCTTCGGACAACAGAGATACGTCCATTTAAGTGTAGACACTTGCTCGGGGATTGTTAGCGCGACCCCCTTGCGAGGGGAAAATGTCAAAAATGTGATGTCCCATTGCCTATGCAGCTTTGCCTGCTGGGGAGTGCCAAAGCACTTGAAAACAGACAATGCCCCTGCTTACACTTCTGCAAGCTTCTGCAGCTTCATGGCCTGCTACAATATCCAGCATGTTACAGGCATACCATATAATCCTCAAGGCCAGGGCATTGTGGAACGCGCGCACCTGACCTTTAAAACTACCTTGCAAAAAATACAAAAAGGGGGAATTGGAGAGGAGTATCGTACACCCAATGACCTCACCAATCTGGTTACCTTTATTTTAAATTTTCTCACGGTTGACAAGGACGGCACTTCAGCCGCGGAACGTCATTGGGGCCAACAGAAAATGCAGCAGTCAATGGTGAAATGGAAAGATGTCCTTACTGGCTTATGGAAGGGACCTGACCCGGTGCTTCGGTGGCACCGAGGTTCCCTTTGTGTTTTCCCACAGGATGCGCCTGCTCCACTCTGGGTGCCGGAACGCCTCACCAGGCTGGTGGCCATGGAACCTGTGGAGGATGCTGGTGATGATGATGATGGCGACGACGACTGTCCTGCAGCCTGTTCCCATGAAGGTAGAGCCAGTTCAACTGTGGCCGAGACAAGAGACTGCCCAGCTTCAGGCCCTTCTTCAAATGGCTCAGCATAGAGTGCATTCTTCTCACCCGAACTCATGTTTGCTACTGACGCTTATTTTAATGCAACACGTGTTGGCAGCCCAGGGCTCATTATATTGGGCATACGTCCCCGATCCACCCCTGTTACAGCCCGTGGGTTGGGATGTGAGTTCTATTCCTGTATATGTTAATGATACTGTCTTGCTAGGCCCTCCCTCTTCTGTTCATCTCCGGCCACAGCAGGCTGCCATATCTTACAAGGGCTATTCTGATGTATATCCCATATGCTTTGCGATGAAGCGCACAATACCACGCTGTTTAAGTGTTTCCCCGCGATCTGGTTATAGTGATGTGAGTATAGCTGGCCTTGACACTACCTATAGCACCATAGTGACTTCTGGTATAGCCCCACGGGATATTCCACTTTGTGCAGCTAACTTAAGTATAGCTAAGGGGATTGGAGTACCCTGGAGGCTCTGCCTAGGACAAAAGGCTACTAAGTACTCACTAGAGGATAGATTTGAGCTTTGGGATTGGGGGCCTATAATATCTTCCGGATGTCCTGAATGCCGTCCGAAAATACCCCCAATTCTCACTCCTCAACGTGGCTATCCAGTGCAAACTGAGATTTGGAAACTTATTGCCGCCTTTGGAGGCGCCACCCTCCTTGTCTGGCAAACCAGTAACGGTAAGACCATATTTGGATATGAGAATATTGGACAAATACTCAGATACCCCCAAGCCTGCGTGCCCCATCCATTCATGCTAGTTGTAGGAAACCTTACAGTAAAAAAGGAATATGCCACTTATCATTTCTCTTGTTTTAACTGTACCCTAACCAATTGTATTCGAGGAGTGCTGCCAGGCGATGGATTATTAGTGGTAAAACAGCCCCCATTTATTATGATCCCAGTTAATATCTCCAAACCATGGTATTCTAACCCCGGCTTAGAGTTGTGGGAGCGTGTGCAGGCTGCCCTAAGCCGACCCCGAGGAGAGCTAGGATTGTTGTTACTCGGGATAGTCTCCTTAATCACCCTAATTGCTACAGCTACCACAGCATCTGTGTCCCTTGCTCAGGCTGTGCATACTGCTGATACTGTGGACCAGCTCGCACATAACACTTCTGCCGTGCTGGGAATTCAGGAAGATATAGATAAAAGGGTTGAAACCCGGCTAAATGCACTATATGATACTGTTAGATTTCTAGGGGAGGAAATTCAGAGCTTAAAATTGCGCACCAGGATCCGGTGTCATAGCGATTATCACTGGATTTGCGTGACCTCTAAAAAATATAATGCCTCTGAGACTTCGTGGGACCGAGTACAACGCCATCTCGAGGGGGTATGGTCTAACTCTAATCTATCCCTTGATCTGTTGCAATTACATCAAGAAATATTAGATATTGAAGAAGCTCCTCATGCCAAGTTAACTGTTGCTCAGCTTGCTGAAAACTTTGTAAGCTCCTTGTTTTCTCACTTCCCTTCCCTGACGCACGCATGGTATGTTGTAGGAACAATTATAGGAGTGCTAGTGGTAATTGTTCTTTTCATGTGCCTTTTGCCTTGTGCAATTAAAGTTATACTCGCAGAAGTTTATAAGTTAAGAGCCATCATACGTAACCATCAGCTAATCAACCGCGGTAAGCTCAGAGAGCGGCCTTAAACGCCGCTCAAGTATCTCTTGGCTCCGTCAGTGAATGGATTAGTACGTTATGACAATCAATCTCTTTCCTCAAACTAGGCAGGCATAAGAGCCTTGATGATTCCGGCTCAAATACTCCTTCTAAAATGCATCTGCGGAATTGTATGACAACAACGGCTTTAGCAACGGGCTTCGGTCTAAGCCATGATGGCTCTGGAGGCTGGTACCTTCCTTCCCCTCAAAATATGGCTTAGTACGCTGGATCGGTAGTCAAAGACGGGTAAGACTGATCCCTCACCATAGCAACCTAAGACAGGGGCTCCTCGGCCCGGGGGAGTACCCGATGACGGGTAAGCATGTGTGCTGAGGATTGGCAACCTAAGACAGGCACGATCCCTGCCATATAAACAATAAAAAAGGGGGAGCTGTGGAGAGCCATCCAGCAGATGCAAGGAGTCACGTAGACGGGAGTGCCTGAAGATTGAGGAACTGAGAATGATTAGTCTAGGAGGACGCACACAGCACCAGGAGCCAAGAGATAAACGCATGATCACCGCTAGAGAACAATAGAGTCCTGTATGGTTACATAAGGGTCCACAAGGACACTGCGTGCACAGCGTTATGATTGGCCAAATAGGGGGGCGAGTATGGGTGAACTTCGTGGATAAATACTGCTGTAAGTGCTTGGTGCGGCGCGGCCGCCATTAGCATTAGTACATTAGCATTAGTAATAAAAGAAGTTTGCCACTCACCTCGTCTGCGGGTCGTTCTTGCGGGCCGAGAGCGACAGAGGTGGTATCTCATCGTGGCTTTGATTTGCACTTCTCTGATGATAAGTAATGTTGAGCATCTTTTCATGTGTCTGTTGGCCATCTGTATGTCTTCTTTGGAGATATGTCTGTTCATGTCCTCTGCCCATTTTTTAATTGGATTATTTGTGGTTTCTTGGTGTTGAGTGGTATAGTATTGGGTTTTTCTTTTGGCCTAGAAAGAGGGTGAAAAATTTACTGAGACCTTAAGGAACCATGAACCAAAAAGTTTGAGAATCTCTAAAAAGGGTTAAGAAACATCAGATCACAACTGATAAAGGAGTTAGGAAAAAAAAGGAAAAAAAAATCCTGAACATTCCACCTTTCTATTTATTGCCTATTGCCTATAGACTTTCTCATTCTTTTCTCAGCTATGTAAACAAAGGCAGACATCCATGGTCAGGAGCCAGGCTCTAATTCCTCTGCCTGTTATCAGTTACTGCTGCTTTACTGGTTTTGAATCCTTTCTATGTATATCTTTGTACCTGTATCTACAGATACATGATATTTATCTGTGTATATATGTATATATAGAGTTTTTCCTAGCAATGTCTCCTTAAAAAAATTACTTCTGAAAAATTAAAGACATTGGTTTCATGTTACAGAATGTGTTAGTGTAGAAGCTGTGGAGTTCTTAAATCCTATTAGAGGCCATCATGGAGAGAGCTGTTGATAGGGAATCAATCTCATTCTAGGTGACCTTTGTCAACTTCACAAGCTCTTTGATGACTTATTATCAATTTATAAAACAAAGAAAATAATGCAGATGTTGTTGAGGTTTTGTGTTTATAAAATAGTCTAATAAAATGCTCAGATGAAAGGTATGACTCACAGGAAATGCCAAGTATGAAATAAACCATCCCACAGATTCACAGCTGATCCTTTTCAATGTGATGGAAACTTGATACTTAAAAACTCCCTTGATAAGAATCCTGTTCTCATCAGCTATGCCTTTTCTCTGAAATTTGCTCCATTTTTCTTTCTCCTTTACCATACCTTCAAGTTAGTTGACATTTATAACCTGCAAGGGAGTCATTGAACAATTACTTAAGGGAGCCCTGCACAAATATAGTTTCTTTTCCACCAGGTAAAGGTCATGTGGGCATATTTGAATGTGTTTATTCCTTCCTTTACAGTCCATCAAGGAAATAAACGTTAGGAAAAAGTCTGATTGTTTAATCTCACCACTACCAACAGTTCTATTTGGTCAGCAACACTCCCTTATTTTAGAATGTTTCCTAGGCAATGTTTAGTAATTCAAAGAAATCAAAGTGAATCTCTCTATTCAATTCACACAAGCTTTATAATAATGTACTTTCATATAACAAGCCCATACTCAGATGACATTCATTCACTAAACCACTGTTTGAGGGAACTTTGAATTGGAGGGAGGATTTTATGTATTATCTTTTTCATAAACAACACTTTTCCTGATGAGGGAAATAAAATGATCCTCAATAATTTTATCATACAAAAATAAACACTACTGAATTGTTGGTGTGCTTCACTATAGCCTTTGTCTATGCACATTTTTATGTTATATACTTTTTTTGGTTTTATTCACCTCATTTTGTATCAGTTTCTTTTGGTAATTTTGATTACCATTTACTCCAATTTAGGCAATCATGCTGTATTTGTGACCCCCCCCCTTTTTTTTTTTTGCACAAGCTGTCTAAAAAGGTCAATTTAAGTTTATTTTAGATACAAGTACACCGAAACTGGGAAATACAGATTTAAAATACATGATTTCTGAAATTTCCATCTGAAATGTTACATAATTTTATATTTACTGACTTGCTATGTAATTAATTCCAAAGCTCATACCACCAGCTATTCATATTGTTAAACCTGAATTTTGGGCAAAAAATATTTGATCAGCTGTTTTGATAGGAATAAGTAATATTAATGGGCTCATCCATGGGATAACTGTACTAAACTCTTACTAAGCAAGCTCCTGAAATCTCAGTAAATTCATAAGTCATCTGGGTTTCATGTGGGACTGGTAGTAACTTCCCTATTCTCAACCACATAAAAATAATATAAATCCCTCTGGCTTATTAAATCATAACATGCATTCATTCCATTGGTTACACATAGAATTAATAAACATCAATCAGTTCAGGATTAGTCTGACAAAAAACTCATGAAATTGGATCATCTTCTTCTCAAAATTGTTTCTGCTTTGAGTTTTTCTTTTTTCTCTTTCTGTGGCCAGGTGATTAAAATCTGTCCTAAGGAATATGTCCCTCATGCCCTATTCAGTTCCCCTTTCCAGGCAAGGCTTGTGCTTTGGACCTTTCCTGAACATTGCTCCTTGCCTCCTTTATCGCAGCCTCTGGTGGATCTCCTGTGGCTGAGGGACTTGTCAGATGACTGCTTTGCTAATCTTACTGCATTTTTCTAAAATGCAAGTCACTGGGGTGCCTGAGTGGCTTAGTCGTTAAGTGTCGGCCTTCTGCTCAGGTCATGATCCCAGGGTCCTGGGATCCAGCCCCGCATCGGGCCCCCTGCCTTAGCAGGCAGCCTGCTTCTCCCTCTCCCACTTCCCCTTCTTGTGTTCCCTCTCTTGCTGTGTCTCTCTTTCTGTCAATAAATAAATATTTTTTAAAAATGCAAGTCATTGATTGATGTTTCATAAACATGCCTCCCAGATTGTGTCTCCATTCAATAAATGGAAGCCTTTTAAGACCATAATCCTTAAAAGGAACTTTTTGAGGTATAAATTCTAGTCAACAAGAAGAGTAGTGATAAGTATTGTTAAAGGTTGTAGGGGAAAGAAAGCTACGTCCATTCGATACTGGATTTCCAATATGATCACTTTGGGTCTGATTATCAGAGGTCGACATTGACAAAAGAAGTTGTAAGCATGAGATTTGTTAAGGCAATACTTTCAGGAAAAGCCAACAGAGGCACAGGGGAAGCCAGACAGGGAAGGGAAAGAAGTTAAGAAAGGGAGCCACTTTAGGTCAAGTCCTAACCTCAGCCTGATCCTACACGGATCTATGCAGAGAACATTACATTTCAGAGCTTGTCTTGTCTTGAGGGAAAGGAATGGGGCTTTCACTATTCCTCACCAGTCATTGACCACAACCTACCTTGTGGGATAAACAAGCTCCCTGGTACCTCCAGCTGTTTACAGGTATGGCCAAAGGGGCCCCAGTAATCCAAGAACAGTCTTTTGAAGATTACAGCTGTGTACTGTCAAAAGCGCAACATACAGAAGCTGAGGGACTCACAAGGAAGCCCAAGACTTACAAGAAAGATCCAAAAGGATATGGTAGAGTATCTACTATATCTGCTATAATGACGTAGACTTGAGAGGGAACACTGTGGGTGAACAATGTCTATGCATCCAGATCATGGGCAGTTGGAGCTTTGTCCTAGAGGTAATTTCTTTTTCTTTTTTAAAATATTTTTATTTATTTATTTGACAGAGAGAAAGATCAGAAGTAGGCAGAAAGACAGACAGAGAGAGAGAGGGGAAGCAGCCTCTCCACCGAGCAGAGAGCCCGACGTGGGACTTGATCCCAGGACCCTGAGATCATGACCTGAGCCGAAGGCAGAGGCTCAACCCACTGAGCCACCCAAGTGCCACTGTCCTAGAGGTAATTTCAATTCCAGGTCAAGATATGGAATAATAAAGGCACCCCAGAAGTCTTTCTTGTACCTTCTCCCAATCAATAGACTCTTTGAAAAAGTAACTTTGAAAAAGTAACTCTGATTATAGTTTGTTTTGCTTGCTTTTTTAAAACCCTTTTATAAATGGATCTTACTGTATATACTCTTCTGTGTCTGGATTTTTTATTCAACTTATTACAAGATTGATCTATGTTGCAATATTTGAGGTAGTTCATTCTTTTTCATTGCTTTGGAGTATTCCATTGTATGGCTGTTTCACGATTTATTCTATGGTTGCTGGGCACTTAGGTTCTTTCCATGTCACATACTTTGTATGTAAACTCCCACTCATAGAAGATAAATAATAAACTAAGAGTAAGACAAAAGGAAATCCCAGTGGCCAATGTGAACTTTTGTAGTAGTTGTTTGTCGACACCCGCCATAGGGCTTAAAATGCCCCTACTGATAAGCTACACTAGTTTGCCAACATCTGCAGAAAGACTGGTGGGACCCCATGGACTCAGGCATAACCATTACACCCAGCTACGCAGACCCTCTAAAAGAAGGAGCTGCCTATTAGCAGCTCAAAGACCACCTGTGCTATATGTGAGGAGATGTAGCTCCAGCCAGACTGCTGACAGCCCAGAAGGCAATATGACTGCAATCCAGGCCAATGCCTGTCACAGGACTACAACTGTGCCTCGCTGCTGGCATTGTGATGTCTCCTTTCCATATCCACTTCAAGTGATTCTTTAATTCCCACTTCTAACTTTCTTTTGTGACTCACTTTTGTGATAAAGTTGTACAATAAGCATAGTAATTCATGAATTTAATAATAGTGCTACATGGTTATTTGAAACATCTCAATTTCATGATTCTTATCTGGACTTAACATTTGCCCTGTTACATTCCAATTGGGGCTAATAAAAGTAACGCTAATATATATTTCTTGGGAGCGTATTTTGAGGCCCAGATGTCTGCATTTCTGGTAGGCATGTGGATAAATACCTGAAAGCAGAGTTGACTGTATAGACTGTGCATATATTAAGCCTTAGTAGATACTGCCATTGTGCCATTTTTGACTCTCAATAGCACTGCATGAGAATTCCAGTTGCTCTGTAGCTTCAGCATTTTTTAATTTTAGTAATTTATTTATTTGAAGAGAAAGAATGATCATGAGCAGGGAGGAAGGGCAGAGGGAGAAGCAGACTCTACGCTGAGCAGGGACCCTGAGATAGGGCTTGATCCCAGGACCCTGGGATCATGACCTGAGCCGAAGGCAGACGCTTAACTGACAGAGCCACCAGGAGCCCTTTGCATCGTCAGCATTACTCAAGTCACCTCACTCTGTAACTTCTAACCACTGTGGGTGTGTGGATTGTTTTTTAAAGTGTGATTAAACTGAAAACTCACAATTAAAATTTTTGTAGACGCTTTTCTTGATTATAGCAACCTCATTTTGAGAAGTGCTGACATTGGTGAATAATTTCTCTCCTCACACATAAAATGGGAGCTAAATATTTATTTATTCAACTGATTTTTTTTTATTTTTAAGCATTTAGGTATGAATTAACAAAATTTCTCTTACATTGTGCATTACTGAAAACAAGGATTATGTCTGTTTGAATTTGCTTTATACAGAGGAAATTTTAATGCTATCAACTACTGAACACACATCTTTTACAAAGAAATATTTTTGTTGACTACTCTTCACCTTAGAACTTTCTAGCTCCAATTTAAGACTGAAGCATCCTGGCAGAAGTATGTGGAAATATTTGACATCCGTGTAGATATAAAGAATCAGAAACAAGTCATTTTAGCTTAAAATGGGGGAAAATGCATTTTCAGTGAAGAAGTATAAGACTATTAAAAAAAAGTTGGGGCACCTGGGTGGCACAGTCAGTTGTGCTTCTGACTCTTGGTTTTGGCTTAGGTCATGATCTCAGGGTTGTGGGATGGAGACCCATGTTAGGCTCTGTGCACCGTGTAGAGTCTGAGAGATTCTCTTTCCCCACTCCCTTTACTGTTTCCCCTGCTCATGCTCTCTCTTTCTCTAGAAATAATAAATACATAAATAAAATATCTTTAAAAAAATTTATGATTTGCTACAGACTGAAAAGTAATAGTGAGGCAAGAGAGAGGTGGCTGGCTGATCCTGGACTAGAATTTGAGAAGGTACTCAGGAGTGTGCTTGTGTCATGTATATCATTTTACTAGTATGACTTTATCTTTTCAAGCATCTTAGAACTTCTGCAATAGGCAATTAATTGTGTTTTTAATTTAGGTAATCATGCCATAGAATCAGGGGCCATTGCAGGAGGCTCCAATGATCTAAATATATATATATATATATATGCAGACATATGTGTGCATGTGTGTGTATCTTTATCTTTGTATGTTTATCTATATCTTCATCTTTGATGGCAAATTGGTTCAACCACATGATTTAATGTTAATTTTTCTCCTTACAACTGAAAAAAATCTTTAAAAAAATTAATGCATTTAATTAAATGCTACCTCAAAAAATTGTATATAACTCTATAAAGCATCTGCTTTCAGCCCTCACCAGCTAACACTGTCCTTATCAGTTAATGCCCTATCACAGATTTGTAGAATCAGCCACGAAGTAAATCATTGGGAAGTGGTGGTTGAAAGAGGGAAAATTAAGGATAATAGTGGAGAAGTATCTAAAAGGAAAAGAGAGCAGCTCATAATTCAGAGAGAAGAGTAAGTTCTTCGCTATTTTACTGAATCCTGGTCCTGCTCATTTTAGGATGAGTGCAAATGATATGGTCTATCTGGATGACGCTGGGAGAACAATGGTCTGGTAAAGTCTACTGTGCTCTAATATCTAATTCATAGAATTACACAGTGATTAAATAGGAAAATAATTTTGGCTACCTTATAGCTATGCTCTTTTTCCCAAATGGGAGAGCTGATGCTCAGAAAAGGATTAAGAACAATCTAAACGCCAAATAAAAAGTAGTTTTCCATTATTCTAGAGGTTTGTTTGCTCCAGATATACCCCTCTCCCTTCCATCCCTCTTACCAGTTTCTATTATTTTCCATTAAGAAAAAAATCAGGGGGCGCTTGGGTGGCTCAGTGGGTTGAAGCCTCTGCCTTCAGCTCAGGTCATGATCCCAGGGTCCTGAGATGGAGCCCCACACTGGGCTCTCTGCTCAACGGGGAGCCTGCTTCCTCCTCTCTCTCTCTGTCTGCTTCTCTGCCTACTTGTGATCTCTGTCTGTCAAATAAATAAATAAATAAATAAATAAATATTTTTTAAAAAGAGAGAGAACAATCAGAATTCTCTCTTCCATAAACCCTGATGTTTTTCTATTCTTGTGTTCTTGTTCATGCAGTCTCTCCACTTACAGACACCTGGATTAGGTACTGGGGAAAACCATGCTACCATCCAGGAGTCATTTTCCAGGAAAGGAGATGTGTGTGAACAGAAAACAATTACTCCAGTGTACAATGCAGTACATTCATGAAAGTTATGAACCAAAACATATTCCAGCCACCTTTTGTGCCTGTTGGAATTGCAGAAACTCAACCAAAATACCTAGAAATTACAGAAATTACAGAAAATATTTTACTAGATAATACATCCATAATACACCCTAAAAAGGAAAGTCAGCACACCAGAAATTTTGAGGATTTTTTGATGGGAAAGAGCACATAGGATAATCTAGCTGGAGAAACCATTAAAGAGAACTAAAATATAAAGGCTATAGCTGGAGAAGGCTCTACACTATTTCAGCATTTCCTGAAGAAACTAGGGGAAAAATCTTGCTCAGATTGAACAAATCAGAGAGGGAGGGGCCCCTGAGGGCAATTAGGGCAGTTAATTAAAGACTTTAATTGGATACTCTGTGCCAGCTGGAAGAACCACTTATTCCCTTTGTCCACAGGAAAAATTGGGAATGGGACACTCTGAAATGGGAGCTCATTTCAGAGCTGGGAGTGTCCTGTGACTGACACAGGACACTCCCAGGGAAGTGATCCAGATGAGGGCCGAGGAGCCCTCACATCCTACGTAAAAGTTATTTGTACACCTTGCAAATTTTCCCAGCCTGACCCTCCTTCCAAACATACAAGTCAGTCTTCTATATTCAGAATTTAATGTCATTTACTGCAAAAAAGATTCTCATTTGATCTGATAAAATACATTCCATTAATCTTGTTATGATAAAGATAGTCAACAACAAATATAAATAGCAACCCCAAACTACAAACTAATTGAAGAAACTTAACCATACAAGTGAGTCATTCAAAATACTTAAAGGATCCAAAAAATTTCTGAGTAGCATGAATAAAAAACCTCTACCCACATTTTGACACACACTAATGTAGTTTCAGAATGAGAAACATAAAGATAAAATCCTTAATGTTTCTCAAGAGAAAAAAATCAGATTGCCTATGAAAGAGTTTT
The DNA here is from genome assembly GCF_022355385.1 of Mustela nigripes. Classification (NCBI taxonomy): domain Eukaryota; kingdom Metazoa; phylum Chordata; class Mammalia; order Carnivora; family Mustelidae; genus Mustela; species Mustela nigripes. The sequence goes on from NC_081559.1 coordinate 76,305,395, forward strand.
CTTTTAATTAAAATCAGCAATACTGTATACAAGTTGACAACAGAGAAATATCAAAGTTCTGAAAGAGAAAACATTAACCTGCAGTTCTTTACCCAGCCAAACCCCATGGGGGAGGGCAAAATAAAGATTTGCATTTTTAGATATGCAAAGACTTAGTTTGCTACCTATGAATTATTTGTTTCTTTTTAAGCCAATTGTTGCATTTTCTTTTTTTTTTTTAATTTTATTTACTTATTTGGCAGAGAGAGACAGAGAAACAGAGAGCACAAGTAGGCAGAGAGGCATGCAGAGAGAGGGAGAAGCAGGCTCCCTGCTGAGGAGAAAGCAGGATGCTGGGCTCGACCCCAGGACCCTGAGATCATGACCTGAACCAAAGGCAGAGGCTTAACCCACTGTGCCACCCAGGTGCCCCCCTATGAATTATTTGTTAAAAAAATTACTGAAGAACACAGTTTAGCAAAACAGAGAATGAATCCAAGATGAAGAAGTGGGATATAGGACAAATGTGGGCAAATAATCCGAGAATATGAAATAAATAAAATATAAAGAAAAAAAACTCCTGAAATTAAAAATGAAAGATACTTTCACCATTCCAGGTTATGTAAAGACTAGGGAAAGGGACATTATAAGCCTCTTGTTTGGGGGTTTATGCTGACAGTGAATGTTATTTATCTATTACATTAATTATTAGTATAATTGATTTTAATAAAGCAGAAAACAGTATATGAACCCAGCCTTGTGAAAACCCAGAGGATTCTAGGAAGACATTTCAGAAGAGGGGACATTTGAACATGGTCCTATAGAAAGAGGTATCTGTCAAGTAAGAGATGTGGTGTAGGATATTCTTTTTTTTTTTTTTTTTTTTTTTTTTGTAGAGTCGGGAGAGGGAGTGTGGGAAGAGGTAGCTGGAGAGGGAAAGAAAGAATCTTAAACAGGCTCCAAGCTCAGCACAGATCCTGACTCCAAGTCTGGATCTCACAACCCTGAGCTCATGACCTGATCCAAAATTGAGAGTCAGAAGCTTAACCTACTAAGCCACCCAGGTGCCCATGGGATAGAAGGATGTTCTGAACAAAGTATCCACGTGTACAGAGGGTGCAGCATTGTATAAGGGTTTGGGTTATTCAAGATAGAGTAAGAAGTTCAGTGGTAGGGGTACCTGGGTGGCTCAGTCAGTTAAGCGGGTGCCTTAGACTCAGGTCATGATTCCAAGGTCCTAGGACGAGCGGCCCCACATGGGGCTCCTTGCTCAGTGGAGAGCCTGCTTCTCCCTCTCCTTCTACCTGCTGCTCTGTCTACTTGTGCACAGTTTCCTCTTTCTGTCAAATAAATAAATAAAATCTTTAAAGAAAAAAAAAGGGGGGAAGTTGTTCAGTGGTAGTTGTAGGGTGTGTGGCCTGAGATGTGTCTGGAAAATAAGATTTTTTCTTTTTTTTTTTTTCCTCTACAGGGCCAGATGATGATCTAAGTTGACTTCCTTATTGTACTTTCTTAATTACCTACTCTTATCATCCATTTTGCTCCATGACTCATTATTTGCACTGAAAAATAAGGCTCAGCACATTATAACCTGCTAGAAATTTCATGTTCTTTCTGAATCAAGAATGATTTCTTTGCTTCCAAAATCATTATGCATATATGACACAAACAGTATAATGAATCATATGCTCTTAAAACAAAGTGGTTATGAATCATAAAGAAAGGTTTATAATATTTTAAATTCTCAGAGATAATGGGATAGCACTGATCATCCCCATAACAGGTTGCTATGAAATAAATGTGATCAATAAGCAATTCTAATTTACAGGCCAACTGTTTCCAGTCACTACAAGCCAACATGACCAAGAAACAATGGTAAACGCCCTCAGATATTTAATATAGCTTTCATGTTCTTACTAAGAGGTTTGCTTTTACTGGAAGTGACTCATCCTAATCAGTAAATTATTCTATTTTTTTAATGTTCCATTAGATAAGATTATTTGTGGATGTGAATAAGCCTATATTGCATGTGGAAACATAGGCAAACACTCAAGAACGGCTATCAAGTTCCTTTTTAGAGTCCACGTAGAACCAGAAGATCACTAAATTGCAACAATATGAAGTCAGAAGTTATAATCCTCTTAAAAAGAATTTATTTTTGTTTAAATGGAAGTTAGAACAAAGAGATCATATACAAAGTATTAAATGTGTAAATAATAATTAGGTAGTAGGAATATAGGTGCAGAAAAAGTAAGACAGAAGAGAGTGTTTATCAAGTTTTATACTGATAATTAAAAAGGCAAAATGATAAGTGTTAAAGTATCAACTTAATCATTTCTTGAGGTATAATTCAGAAGAAAAGGGATTTTGCTGAAGTTGATCTTTCTTTGAAACTGAGAGCACAGAAAACAACGGGTTTCCTTTCACAGAGATGTTCTAAACACTTATATATATATAAATGATATATATATGTATCATATATCATATATCATATATATATATGATTTTATTTATTTATTTGGCAGAGAGAGAGAGAGATCACAAGTAACCAGACAGGCAGGCAGAGAGAGAGGGGGAAGTAGGCTCCCTACTGAGCAGAGAGCCAAATACGCGGCTCAATCCCAGGACCCTGAGACCGTGACCTGAGCCGAAGGCAGAGGCTTAACCCACTGAGCCACCGAGGCACGCCTAAACAAATATATTTTTTAAAAGTGAAAACATACTCAACATGAACATAGTATTCATTCATATAATACCATGGTCTCACTGACATTTATAGTATTTGAAACTTTGAAATCACATTATACTTAATTTACATCTTATTTTCTTTTAAAAAAAAATTAAGAAGCCTGTCAATTCCATACTATTTGCATCAGCTTTCTGTTTCTGAAGATTGGTGAATTAATTTGTGGGTTATGCAGACATATCCCTCCAGCCTTATTTTCTCTATATCTGCCTTTTCAGCAATCTCCTAAGTATTAGCATTTTACCCAAGACAGGAAGATATAGGGATAAGAGATGAAACTTAAGTCAGTCAATTATACCACCTTAAGTATTTCTAACACAAGGTTTATACATACAATGTATAAAGTGAATTTTAGGTTTAAAAAAATCATTAAGGAAAGAAAACTGGAACCAGTTTTCTGGTCGAATTATATATATATATATGTGTGTGTGTGTGTATGTATATGTACATATATATGTATACACACATACACACACATACACACATACATACATATATAAAAGATTTTATATCTTTTATATCCCAGCTGGCTGGGATCTACCTGATCATTCATTAACTATACCTTTAAAAGATTACATAACCTCTTTTTTTTTTTTAAGATTTATTTATTTTAGAGACAGAGAAAGAGGCAGAGTGAGCATGGGTGGGGGAGGGGCAGAGGAAGAGGGAGAGAGAATCGTAAGCAAACTCTGCTCTAAGCCAGACATGGGGCTTGATCTCGCAACTTCTGGGATCATGACCTGAGCTGAAACCAAGAGCTGGACGCTCAATTGACTGCACCACCCAGGCACCCTGAAAGATTACACATTTTTAAAGTAAAGTTTCTCACCATCTTAGGAGTGAAGTATTTTCCTGACTTCCTCAATTATTTCAAAACAATCTCTCGATAAAGATAGTAAAAAGCATACTTTTCCTGATACCTGTAAAATGAATGAAAGTATTTAAGAGTCGACTAAAATTTTGATGACAATCAAGACTGTGTCTGGCATCAGTCATAGGAAGTTAAAAGGCACTTAGTGACTCACAAAATCCTGCTTTGAAAAATTATGAATCTAAAATCTGCAGTTATTGATGTTGATTGCTCTCTAGCAGGCATTTGATAGCATGTTTTAAAGAACTAAGCTGAAGACAGTATATTAGCTGGGGAGTTATTTTTTGCCTATTTTCTTTTCTTCAGAAAGAAAAAAATACCATTCTTACTCTTGCTGTCTACTGCAAGGTCCTGCATTTGAAAGAGACTTTTTCTTTAATTGCCAAGTTTCTTTTTAAAAGTAGTTTCAATTTTTGTTTTCACTTATGTGTCTTTATTTAAATTGTAGCTAACATACAATGTAATATCTGTTTCGTAGAATTTAGAGTAGAATACAGTGATTCATCACTTACATATAATACCCAGTGTTGATCACAAGTGCCCTCCTTAATACCCATCATCCATTTAGCCCCTCTCCCTCATTTCTCCCCTGCAGCAACCCTCACTTAGTTCTCTCTAGATAGGAGCCTCTTATGGTTTGCTTCTCTCTCTCTCTTTTTTTTTTAACCCTTCCCCTATGTTCATCTGTTTTGTTTCTTAAATTCACATATGAGTAAAATCATATGGTATTTGTTTCACTGACTTATTTCATTTAGCATAATACACTCTAGCTTCATCCACATTGTTGCAAATGGCAAGATTTCATCCTTTTTAATGTCTTAGCAATATTCCTGTGTGTGTGTGTGTGTGCGTGTGTGTGCTGTGTCTTCTTTATTCATTCAACAGTCAATGGGTATTTGGGTTCTTCCCATAATTTGGCTATTGTTGATAATGCTGCTATAAACGTTGTGGTACATGTACCCCTTTGTATCAGTATTTTTGTGTCCTTTGGGTAAGCTAAATATGAGTATTAAGAACAGTGTTCTTTTAATTTAATAGGTGAGGCAAATTCAATATGCTTACAGAAATAATGATTTCATCCAAAGCAGTCCATCTTTAATTAAAAGACAAAATGGGTTTTTTTGAAAAAGCTGTTTTAATTTCTCTGATTTAAGAGACTGTAAAAATAATCATGAAAATTAAGACATTTTAAGGAAAGTATTATTTTAAAAATTATCTTTGTTATTATGACAGCTAATTTTTATTACCAAATTAATACTTGCCCATTATATAAAATAGAAAATCAATAAAGAGAAAGATAGATCTATAATCCCATCATCCAGAGAAAACCCCTAGAAACATAACAGTTTATTCCAAACATCACACACAAAAATATAAATATGTGTATATGTATATGTCATTATGTATTTTATACATGCCTACATGTGTGTGGTGTTTATGTGTATATGTCCATATAAATATGTAATGGAATTGGATTACACATACTACTTAAGAAAAAAAATTTTTTTTTACTTAACTATAGTTAACAATATACCATGAAAAAAATTTAATTGTTGAAAGCCATACCAACAATCAGGAGTGAAATTTTAGAAGTTATTCTAAATTCAAACCCCAACACAATACTATTAATAATAACATTTTATCTCACTGTATCATCAGAAGTTGATAAAATGTAAATAATTTTAAAAGTGGACTATTTGTTCGTTCATTTCCTTAGTTGAGAAGTGCACCCTCCTAGGGTGCATTTCATGACCTCCTAGAAAGAAAACTGACCTATTTAGGAATCTGGAGTAGTATTTCCAACACAGAAAACAGATGTGTAATCTGAAGTAGAGTTGAAATAAACTGCCTACATTTTATTCTCTTCAACTTAAAAAAAATTATATTTGCATTTCTTTTTACAAATTCTCCCCTTTCTCTTCTGTATGTTCAACTTCTCTATTGGCCAACTCCTTACAGCACAGGACTTACTTGAGACTTGTTCAGCTATAAAACAGCCCTAAAAATCCCATTCTTGCTCTTGCTGTCTACTGCAAGGTCCTGCATTTGAAAGAGACTTTTTCTTTAATTGCCAAGTTTATTTTTAAAGTAGTTTCAATTTTTGTTTTCACTTATGTGTCTCCCACTTTCTCCTTCATCCTACTTACTAAAATTCAACAGATATCTTTGAACAATCAAAATTACATTCTCTACAGTTATTTTTTACGATGTTTCTAAATAAACTGTTTTCAACTTTGTTTTCCATGTTACAATTCTTCCCTGATCTTCTATCTCTCTAATTTTTGTTCATTTCTACTCTGTCTTTTCTTTTCTCTTTAACTTTTGGGATTCTCAAAATTCCTGATTTCCTTCTCTTTGCATTCTACCTACTGCTTGGATTAATTTATTGACTTCCACACAAAAATCATCTTAAACATGAAAATTAAGACCTACATGAAAAAGCCTTACTTGACAATCACTCATATATTTATATGCATATCTTTATTAAGACAGAATTCACTTCTGAGTTATAAACACACATTTTTAATGGTCAGCTGTAAAAAGAAAAATAGTAATGAATTTAGAAGTCACCAATGATTATGGAGTCTTGACTATATATCCCTGATCAGAACTTAAGTGCTATAAACAACTATCAACTTACACCCAGATTTATAGGTCAAGAATTCAGACAGCATAAAGTGAGGATAGTTTGTCTCTGCTCCAAGATGTCTGGGGTCTCAGTTGGAACACACTAGCTGGAGGTAACTCATGGTTAGAGGCTGGAGTTACCTGGAGGCTGCTTCACTGAGTGTCTCATGGGATGGCTGTAGTGATTCAAAGGCTGCTCTTCACTGAGGCAACTGACTGGAGTCAATACATGACCTCTCCATATGGCTTGGGCTTCTCACTGCATACAGCTGGGGTTCTGAAAGAAAATGTCCCAAGACGTAGCATCTGGAGTGTAGACAGACAAAGCAGAACAGGAGTGGCTTCTTTGAACCTGATGTCATCAGCTCTGAAGACTCAAAACAGCTGGGATGACTTGAGCAGGGACTAGAATGCTCTGGAGGCCTGTTAACTCATATGTCAGGCACTGTGGTAAGAAGGACTTGAAGAAGGACATTTGGGGCTCATGACCAGAATGCTTACATGTATCCTTCACGTGTATCCTTCGTCATTCACAGTACGTTGGCTGGTTTCTAAGACAGAGCATTCCAAGGTGGAGGGACTAGAGAGTAAGTGTTAACAAGAGAACTAAGTGGAATTAGTATGTCCATTTACCACCTAGCTTCTGCAGTCATTCAGCATCACTTCCTTTGTATTCTGTTGGTTATAGACAAGACACTAAGGCTGGCAGATTCAAGGGCAGAGGAATTTGACTACACCTCTTAATGAGGGAGCAGTAAGGGCACATTGCAGAAGAATATGTAGAATGTTGCAACTACCCACATATTAATGAGCAATACCCTATATGCCAAGATGCTGAATGTGAAATCTTGGATTCATACTTCCATTTCTCTCTTCCCCTATCACCATCCAATTCCACTAAATAACTACATTCCGTCCATCTCCCTCTCCATCTTCACTACTATTTCTTTAGTTAAGGCTTCTGTCATCTCTTGAGTAGAAAATTATAATATCGTCAGATTTTCTAACCTAGGGGCTCGACCCCTTCCAATCTATCCTCCACACAGACACTAAGACACTAAGATGCAAGTTAAATTATAACACTCTCCTACTTAAATCTCTCTAGTTATACTTGTTGCCTTCACAGTAAATCCCACATTTCTTTGCATGGTATACAACGTTTTCATGCCTATCTTCCTCTCCTCTAGCTCAAGGGTTGGCTGAAACTAGCTGGATTATGTAGCAATACCACACATAGACTGTGTTAGAGTGATTTGCAATATAGAAATCACTGCCATATTTACAGAAGGTTACTCTATGACACTGGAGTTGATTGTGATCTTGTGGATATGAGAGTTCAGCTTTTCAGACCTTCTATTTTATTAAGAGCATCTGGATATCTTTTCTTTTTATTTGTGTTAAAATGTCATCTCAATTTAAAAAATTGCCATGTAGGCAAACAAAAACTTTCTGTAACCCAGCATCACCCATTACCTTCCTACCCAGGTCCCCTTTCTGTATCCTTTTTTTTTTTAAAGATTTTATTTATTTATTTGACAGAGAGAGATCACAGCAGGAGAGAGGAAGGGAAGCAGGCTCCCCGCTGAGCAGAGAGCCCGATGTGGGACTCGATCCCAGGACCCTGAGATCACAACCCGAGCCGAAGGCAGAGGCTTAACCCACTGAGCCACCCAGGTGCCCCCCTTTCTGTATCCTATTACTACTTTCTATTATAGCATCTTTAGCTCAGTGCTGCTCACTTGTTTAGGATTTTGCCTTCTTCTCTTAACTATAAGTTCTTTGAAGGTTAGGACCATATCTTGTTCACATCCCAGTGGTTTGGCATTGAATTTGATGCTTAATACATGTTTGTTGGATGAATGAATGATATTTATGGAAGTATTTTATAACTAATACACTTCTATGTAGATTTAAGAATTATAATTTCTATAGTTCATATAATAATAATCTCCTCCAAATAAAAGGCAGGGAAAGACTAAAATTAAGCTATGGAAATGAATGAAAGTGAAAATTACCAAAACAAAGGAAAAAGCAGTTGGGTAAGGAGAGAGTAAGATTGGATTCCAACTCTTCTTCCCATTATTCCTGTGACTTTGCTGGACTTGAGCTTACAGTCTCCTTGTAGTTCACTGGGTCCAAAATTTCAAAAGTCCTCTGGCTGTGATTGACTCTGTCTCCCCATGAAGTTCCTTTGCCTAAGGTATCTAGTGAATTGCTTTCCCATGACAGCTGTCCACAAAGTTGCATAGTGCCTTGGGTCCCTCAAAGGAGGCCCAACTCTATAAATCCCTAGGGTTCCCACTCTCTGAGTCGAGCTTCTTCTAGTCTCATGGCTGATACGGACCTATTGAAAACCCTTCATGGGTTTCTGACTTTCTTTAGTGAACCTGTCTCAACAAGGATAAAGATGAAATGATTGAGTGATGACCCAGGAAAATATTATACATTAAACAAAATGACATATCCATACTTAAGAGGAAAAAAAACCTTGAGCATTTGTATAACATAGTAGTAATTCTTCAATTCAACAAATAAACACTGCATTAATTGATATGGGAATCCTAGAATAAATCAAAATTGTTAAAGTGAAGACAAAAACATGCCATCATAAAGCAATTAAGGAACAATTTTAAGGAAGATGGCAAGCACTAAATAAATTAATGAATGAATCAATGATGTCAGCCTTTAAGCATTAAGAGTGATTTCAAGTACACGTTTATACTTAAGTACTGTTGGGGGTTCAGATTTTATTGTAAGATTATAAAATAGTGAGCTTAGACTAAGAAGTCATCTTATAAGTATAGAATTTGAAAAAAAAAATGTAAGATTTAAAATGGCATTGGGGTGACTGGGTGGCTCAGTCAGTTGAGCATCCAGCTCTTAATTTTAGCTCAGGTCATGATCTCAGGATGATGAGATTGAGCCCCAGATTGGGCTCTGTGCTCAGTGTAGAGCCCTCTTAAGAGTCTTTCTCTCCCTCCCCCCCTGCCCCTCCTCCTGCTTGCTCTCTCCCTCTCAATAAATAAAATCTTTTAAAAAATAAAATAAAATAAATTAAAATGGATGAACTTAGAAGCTGTTCTAAAGGAATTCATTTGATTAATGATTTCCCTGGGAGAAATTTAATTTCAATAGGTACTGGGAGATAGTGGTCCACTTCATTTAGATTAGTGGTTTTCGACCACATTTTACAGATACACCTATTTGTCTCAGTTAGGTATGGGTGCTTTACTAGTAATTTGTTGATATTAATATTGCAAGTTTCAGAATTCTCCAACTATTTCTATTAAAGATAACTGAGATTATTCTACATAATCCTAATAATAATGTCATTCTTGTTTGCATTATGATAGGTTTTCTTTAATGAAAGAAATGAAGTTATAGTTAAAAATGAAGGAGGAATCATGAAAGGAAATGCATGTCAAATATATCTCCATCATCAGAGTGTTGATTGAAAACCATTGCATTCGGGTTAGAAATGTTTTCAACAGATATGCATCTAAACACTATCATGTTATCTGCTTTTGTTCATTATGGTATTTTCAGCATTTAATGTAATCCTACGTATTTAAAAATATGTTTAATAAATATTTGCTTTTATTTCAGTGATATTCAACTAGCCAACCAAATGTTAAACAAAATAGTATCTCTTGATATTCAGTATACAGAAAAACCTTGTTTCCTGACAATATCAGATAGTTGATGCCTAACTGGAATTATTTGGTAAGACTAGATGGCCAACCTTAGATTTGTTCTGTATATGTTTATATGTTTAGGATAAGATAGAAAAGGAATTCCAGTCTAGGAAGAGAGGCTGAAGGAACACATAAGTTATGTGTTATGTTATAGAATAATACAAAACTACATATGATTAAATACCAGGAGAGGAACAAAAAGAGCAATGCATCTTATCTGGAGAATCTGAGGGTGACTTACTAAGAAGTGGGATTAGAGGATGAATCCAATTTGGATAAAAGGAGGGAAGGCAGGAAAGTTTCCCCAGAAAGTAGGAGAGGCCACAGAAAGGCTGGCTGTAGGGTAAAGTGTAGTCTGTAGGGAAGTCCTGAAGAATTGTGGAAAATAGGGTCAGTTATAAAGTAAAATCAGGAAGGCCTACTGAACTGTTCTCCTAATGTATTACCTTGTTTATTCACAGTATCACTTACCTTGAAGAGAGACTATTTTATTGCTTATTCCAGAGATATTTTTAATCTTTAATGATAGAGAAAGAAAAAAAAGAGAAAAATAAAACTTCCTTCTTTCACGTCAGCTTGGTGACTTAACAGCTCTAGAGTCTCCATTTTATTCTGATATCTAACTTGCTGTAAGATCTTCCTGGTTAACTAGTATTCTACTACCTTCTTTCCTTTTATTCATATGCTACTTCATCTTAAGATCTTTTACCATGGAACTCGAATGGTTAGAACATCTAACCATTGTAGGTTTTGGTACCTCCACCAACTTCTCTGTAGGCCCTTATGTGATAGTAGCCATCTAATTAAAGGCTAGGCTTTAGGCAAAACCACTAGCATTTGAATCCTGTTTCTGCCACATATTAGCTGGATAACCTTGGGCAAATTACCTAAATTCTTTGGTTTTCTTCATTGTAAATTAAAAATGAGGATAGCATTAGTATTTACCTCAAAGGGTTATTATGAATATTAAATAAATTAATACAGATAAAGCACTTAAAACAGCACCAGGCACAGGGTAAATGTTATGTAAGTGTTCGCTATTATTATTTTCTCTAATGAAAATAAGGAAGGAAAAAATGTACACATGATATTTAGTATAACCATATTGCTCATGTAAGCACATTAAAATGTCTGATTATTTCAAATTTAAGTTGCATTTAACTGATTCTTGGAATAACAATTTAGCTTGGAAAAGACCTCAAACATCTTCTAACACAATTTTTCTTCCAGTGCCATAGCAAAAGGTCTGGCATAGAATAGATGCACTATCTATTCAATAAATATGCATCATGTGAATGGGTGACATTGCAAAATGCTAAACAGAAAAGACAAACTGGTAATTATTATACCAAGTAGAAGTATGTTGGGTACTTTGGAAACACAGAAAAGGTGAGTAGTCTCAACCCTCTGTGGATAGAAGTAAATCCATAAAATCTACTTAGAGGCTACAAAACTCAGCTGAGTCTGAATGATGCACAAGAGTTCATACAGTGAAGAAGAAATTTAAAGGGTCTAGAAAGTTCTTTAATGATACAATTTCTGGTCAAACTATTCAAAATAGGGCAATTAGTAAATGAGAATGATTTTATTGCTATTTATACCATAATGTGTACTGGAATTGCACTTTATCAACCAGTGTTCTAACTGGTATCAAATTATTCCAAACAGGCAGGGTTTCCTATTAATTCAGATAAAATATATATCTTCAAGCCTTTTGAAAAGTCTAGTTTAAAGAAAAATAATAGTTATCTTTTACTGAGTAGTTATCATGTACTGCCCTTATAATGAACTCTTATAAGAAATTAATTCATCTAAACCTCCCAGGAAGAAAGTTCTTTTACCGCCAAGTTGATAAACTGAGTTAGTAGCAGAACTGAGGTTTGAACTCAAGGCTGTCAAGTACATGCTCTAAATTACTACACTAAGCAAACTTTTGGATTGATTACTCACTAGAAATACTGTCTTGTTTTTCTTTTGTGTAATTTGAGGAAATATTCAGAAAAGTTACTACATTAATGATACTGATTCAGGTTTCATGCTGGGACTTTTATAAAATGTTACACAAAATGTAATTTTTAAGTTTCCTTTCAACACTATAAGGATGAGCACATCACAAGATGTCTTGCTGGTCAGCACTGTTCTCCAACTGAAAGTGCTTTCACATCCACATCTTCATTTGCTTTTCCCCTAGTGGGTATAGAAAACTACTTGAATAATGCATATTACTTTCCATATTCTTTCAACAGAACATTGTATACTTAAATCACTAAGATGGATTCCTGGTGTGGACTCAGAATTTAAACAAAAGACAGAAAACCTCATTTGTAAAAACCTGGAACAATATTCAATATCTAAATACATTCTATGAATCTAAAAACATATCAAAAACCTAGTATTCTTCAAACAAAGTCTTTCAAATAAGAAAGCAGAGCACTCAAGTTCTTTCTCTCATTAAACAGCTTCATTTTCAGGCTTCCTTCCCAAAAGGAGCTGAATGCAGGAAGGCCATTTGAGTCTGCTGTTGCCTCCCCTTGGATATTAACAGTGTGGAGATCCAGCCACTGTCTCCCTCCTTCACCACTAGCCAGTATGGCCATCATCCTCTATCATTCTGGAGATAACCCTTTTTTTATGCTTTTTTTCAAGTTCTTTACTGTACACACATCTCCACTACTGATAATAAACCACAATGTTGGATATCATTAGGTTTCACTGATGTTTTCTAGTCACTTCTGTATCCTTGCGAATCAGAGGATATAACTGGCTCCACCAGGAAATGAAATAGAGGTCATTACAGCAGCAGTGACTTTCAAGCTGTTTGCTAAATTTAGCTGTCCAATACTTTCCACTCTAATGAAAACTGTGAACTACAATTACAGAATGCTGGAACAGAACAGGAGCTTAAAGGTCACCAAGTCCAATCCCATCCTTTTTCTGATGAAGATATTGGGGCCTAGACACAGTCTGCAATTTGCTTGAGGACACAGAACTTGTTAATGGTAGAGATGGGACTTGAACTAAAATCTGCTCGGTTCATGGCAGCAGTCTCCTTACTATACCACAAATGCTCTGCTTCCCATGGTCAGTTTTACCTAACCAGATCTCACAGCATAAATATATCTGATATTATTGGTTGCAACTTATCTTCTGTGGCCATTCATCAATTTGGTGGCTGAATGTGAAATGGCAAAGGTGTCTGACTTAAAAGTCGCTACAAGAGAAATGAAATTATTTCATACCAAACCCTGCCCCCAACTCTAAAAACTTCCTGCTTTATGTTCATCAATAATGAATGGCCCATCCCTGCAATACTCAGAGGGAGCTTACACTGCACTTTTGAGCAGCCGGTTAGTAATGTACAGTGGATAGAGCCTTTCTTTCAAATCCCAGGGCAGCAGGTCCTTCAAGGCTAGTATTGCATTTTCAATTAGCTGCTGAGTGAATCCTTGGCATGTGTATTAGTGAAGAAGCACACAATTAGCTTATTGTTCCTTTCTGTATTGTGCTGAGAGGTTCCAAGAGATTGGTGGAGGAACAGGCAAGCCAGACATCACTGTGGAGTTGAAGAAGGGATTTACTCAGACCTCGGCATCTTCACTTGCTCCTCTGGAATTACAGCTATTTATTACAAAGGGCCCTGTGTGGCTGGGTGGAGTGTGCCTGAGGAAACACATCCTGGACACCACCTGGGGCTAGTCCTTCTGAGCTCTTCCAGTCTCTGACTAATTCTCGTCATTATCATGGAGCCCAACAGTCCCAAAAAGATACAATTTGCTGTGCCTTTATTCCAGAGTCAGATTGCACCTGAAGCGGCAGAGCAGGTAGGTGAAATTGGGTGGGGAGCAATTCCTGTATATAAGGTAATACAGACATACATTCTTATTAATTGAAAGCTTCTCTACCTTGAATTTGTTTGACTTTGTGACTTTCCAAGATATATGATTGAGAAATAAGTTGGTTTCCATATGGCACTTGTATTTGATTTGCATTGAGGGACCTATTGGCAAAAATGTACCACTTCATGTGATAAAAAATTAACACCCATTAGAGAAAAAAAATGAGTATATTAGTGATTTAGATTTGGATCCAAAAACCTGTTTGTTTTTCATTATTTATGAAATTAAAAAGATTCATTTAACAATGAAAACATTAAACCTTGGAATAATTTCAGATTATAGGGTTAATATTTTATAATGTTTTTCATCATATATTCAAAGGAGTAATTATAAGTATGTGTAATATATGATAGACTTTGTAGATGGTATGTATAATTTAAAAGACATTTTATGCAGATATTAAAATAGTATTAAACATTTCCTGGTATCCTTTTCTATGTCTAATTTATCTATATTTCTGTATTTCTATCTCTCTATCTCTTTTATGTAGAATTATTTTACATCTGTATCACCTTTCATATTCAGATTTACTTAGACTCCTGATGCAATGGAACCACTTAAGAGACCATTTGTGGTAAAATTACAACAGCAGGGAGGCAAAAGCAGAAAAAAATTACAGGGTCATCATTCTAATTCATTAATTTCTTACAACCTAAATTATCATTGAATTCTCTTCCAAATATTTTATATGAAGTCTTAAAAATAATTACTCAGTCTGAGACTCATAACTTTCTAGGATGTTTTGATAATCTGAAATAGATTCTCTCAGACAAGGCCAAATAAACATGACAGACTTCATGTATTTATGTTGAATGGGACATCAGTTCTGTCCTGGACAAAATGTCATTGGCAAATTTTTATCCTCTATCCTACTGACATGTATTTTAAGAATTTACCTATATATTTAAGAAATCAAGAATACCTTAGAAAGTCTAATCATAATATGCTCCTGTAATTCTTAAAGTAAGAAAAACAAATCCCATATCAAACCTATTAATTTTAAATGAATTACTCTCCTAAAATCCATACTCATTCTTTATTTGTCCTAAAGATGTTACTAGAAAATAAGAAAAGCTTATATTAATTGAAATGAAGAGCTCATGCTGTTAAATTTAACCTGCTAGAAATTTTAAGTTTTCTGAGCTTCTCTTAACCTGTTTAGAAATAACGATAATGGATCTTAAAGGCATCATCATTATGGGGTTCCAAGAGAGCCATTAAAACGAGCAAGTCATCCTTGTACCTATACTGCACATTAGTTCAGTGGCATCATTTGATTATATACAACTTCCTTTTTTATGGAAAAGTAGCTTTTTTGGTCAACAAAGGTGATACTAATATCTGAAAGTTCTACTCTCTGGCTTTCTGTAATTCAAGACAGTGAGCACCTACTGTGTGCCTTCCAGAAATCTGCTTGTTCATGTTGGGAAAAGTTGAGGATAGACTGGTTCTGCAAGCTGTAAACTTGGGGCAGTGTTGGACTCTCACTGACCTTAGTGGGGCCTTTGTTGTTCACAGATCAGAAAAAGAAGACCTACACCAGCATCCCTTATGATTCTCAATGAACATAATCCTCCAGGTAAAGAAGCATGATGTCTTTGCACTGACAGAACAGAGTTGTTTGAAGAACATCAGAGAGTATGTCATTGCCAAAAGATTTCAATTTAGGATGATAGTCCTAATCTAACAAGCTAGTATATAAAAATGGATCACAAACAAAATCAGAAATACAGAAACAGTCTCGGTCAACAGTCTGCTTTTCCTTTAGAATGACACAATGGTGATGATATGCTATAAAATGATCTGTTGTTTATACAGAGTCCGATTCAGTGCTTATTAATGAGGTTGGTGGAAAGTTGTTTAATTAGGTTCCAAATCTCAAATTATAGTCCAAGAGATGCTTGTATCTCTACAGAGCAGGTTTTTTTAGTTATGAAAGCTTGTCATGGGGGTGGGCAATAAGCTAGCACTAGCTACAGCTTTGTTGCTGATGTCATGTCTGAATAATGCAATTGACAAGGAACGAGATCAATTTTCAGCACTGCCCATTTGAGAGTCATTCTGAAGGGTTGCATCCATTTGTTGAGGTTTTACTTTCCATTTCCTGTAAAAAGTAAAGCTGCCTTATTTCTGATAAATGACTGTGATCTGCAATACACAAACATTATTTACTTATTGAATGGAAGTGATTTTTAGCTCACATTTAAGTGCTGTTTCTAGAAATACAAGTAAGATAGCAAAGGTCATAGCATTAATTTGAACACAGGCGGGACTTGGTATTGGGTTTTTTACAGGTCTAAACAATACGGGTAGACAATACGGGTAGAGAGAAGTAATTTGAATAATAGAAACATAATAAGTCTAAGTACAGGCTGTAGCGAATAATCTGTTTTAAGAATACCAAGGCAAAATAGTTTTTGATTTTTTTTCAAATTCTTTTCTAATTAGAGAAGCATACATAAGAAAGTAAAATTCTAATAGAATATTCATCATTGAGTCTACATCCAGGAAGGTGTTCAGCTGATGGGAAACCAAGGCAAATTTACTCCTGATGAAAATAGGATTTGTTTCTATTTCTATTTCTTTAAAGTGCTATAGCATTTAAAAATCATTTTCAAATGTATTATCATAATAAATGTTAACTTATTTTGGTTTAAAAAGAGGTGCAAATGGTAAGTACTTATAGTTTACAAATAGTCATAATACTAAAATCTTCTGGGGCATCTGGGTGATTCAGTCAGTTATGTATCCAACTCTTGATTTTGGCTCAGGTCATGATCTTAGGGTAATGAGATGGAGCCCTGTGTCTGAATCCACGCTAGGTGTGGAGCCTGCTTAATACTCTCTCTTCTTCTCCCTCTGCCTCCTCCTCTTAAAAATAAATAAATAATAGAAAAATAAAATAAAATCTTCTTAGATTGGAAGTGATTTTACGGCAATTTTCCATCACTGTCCTTGCTCACGGCATGCAACTTTTCCACAATATCCTAGACTTATTTCCCTGTAAGTCAGCCTTAAAAGGTGTTGTCCAACTTGATTTCTAAGTGTCCTGCTACAGATACTATTACTGTTTGAATATGGCAAAGTTATGTAAATGACCCTTGCGGCTCTCATTCAAGCCCCCAAATTAGTAACTAATATTTTCTGAAAGCCAACTATGTGCTTATAGATGAGAAAAAGAAGTATTAGAATGGTCAAGTAATTTTGGTGAAAGTTACTCCACTATAAATGACTGATTATACAGACAAACTCAGATAATTCTGACTCTAAACCCTGTGCATTTTCTACGGCACTATGCTGGTCCTGAAAATTTCAGTTTGCATAACATAGTAAATCCTCTGTAAATGGGACTAGACTTTCAGGCCCTACTGACAAGAAAATCCAAACTTAAATAAATATTCTGTCTATACCACTAAATTTAGTAGATTAAGAATTATACTTAGGTATCTCTGCAAATCAAATTTAGATTTTCTCTAGAAATCTTTTTCTTACCAGAACTCCTAATCACTAGATGGCATTGTTCTATTTCCCTTATTGACTCCATACTTCTCTTCTAAAACACCAGTGGAGAGAACTTAGATGCAAATAGCATCTCACAGAGAATTGTGTCATTTTATTAATGTCACCTCCCTTCATCTTCATCCTCTTTTTGTAAACCAGAATAATTTAGAAGGGACTGATTAGCCCTTGCCTATGTATAGCAATGTGTATAACAAACAGGGATTTCTGGACTAATGGTAGGTTCTTGCAGGAAAAAAAAAAAATCAAACACTTCCATAGCTTCCCAAGTAAAAATGATCTAGAACCATGATTATTGGAGAAATAAATGAAAGAACCAAACAAACCAACCAAACAGTAACCAAACCCCACAGTGAACCAAACCAAACCTAAATACAAGTCTCCATATCCATTTGGTCTTAGTTGGATAAAGGACAACAGCTCCAAGCTTTATTTTCTCATCTATAATGTGGAGATAATGTCCATCATTTCTACTTCACAGGGTTGCTAAAATGGTTTAAAGAATTAATTTGAATACCCCTTGAAAACTGTAAAGTGAAAAGTTAGGTGTCATTGGCTGATGTGTTCTGGAAGACAACCTTTGCATGTAATATTTAAATGTTAACATAAGAGTAAGTTTTTTCATAACCTCACTTGTATTTAGTACTTATGACTGACCCAAAAATTCTTTGTTCCAAATATTACCTGAACATTCTCTACTAAACAAAACAAAAATAACAGTAACAACAAAAACCTCAAGTGTTAAATGACCTTTTTTAAGCAATTATTTATTCTAGCCCTAAAAGCAATATGTTCTTTAACAAATAACAATTGTGTACAGCTCTAAATCCTAGTGAATTAAATAAATCTCTTCAATTTTACTAAAATTCCCCACAAAATAACTGAGTGTTCTTAGAAGCACCTGTCATTAATGCTGTTTAAAATTCAAATCCCTGAAAATCTTTATTTCCAATTAATGTAGCAAAGAAAATTAAATTTTCTATTATATCATATAGAGACATATTTAACAAACCCTTCTAATTCATTTAAAGAGATATGTATCTTATAATCACTGTTAAATGAATTAAACATATCACCACTTCCTCATAACAAGGAGATAGATCATACATATCTTCTCTTTTTTTAAAAAAAAACTTTCCTGGAGTTTGCAGAAACAGTCAGTTATAAAAGTATGTGAAAGACTGGTCTGCTCTTAGATTCAGTAAAACATATGCAGGGGCGCCTGTGTGGCTCAGTGGGTTAAGCTTCTGCCTTTGGCTCAGGTCATGATCTCAGGGCCCTGAGACCCTGCTTCCCCCTCTCTATCTGCCTGCTGCTCTGCCTACCTGTGATCTCTTTCTCTCAAATAAATAAAATCTTAAAAAAAAAAAGAAAGGAAAAATATAGGCATTGTTTATATTTGATAGAGGAGAAATAGAATAGAAAGATATGTTAACTTGTACATCCAGACTGTTTGTTTGCTAGTTGATCTATGCAAGTCTAAACACATAGATGAGATAGGCATTTGATTAGAAGGATTTCAGGGGCAGCAAAATGTGCCCTCAGTCCTTTTCTATCCAATGGCCCAGAATTCTCAGCAGCAGAAGCATTAAGGAAACAGATACACAACCCATTTAGGATACATCACCCCTGGCATTGGTTAACAACCATAACTTAACTCAAAACAATGGGAAGCAGAACTAAAATTTTGAATTGAAGTCATCATGCCTGAAAAAAATTTAATAGCAAAGGGTGTGTCTTTATGGTGGAAAGAGCAGAAACTAGATGTTTGCTTCTAGGAATGACTGTAAAGAGCCAGATGGCAGTAAAAAGAGACTTGAAGCCTGACCTGTAAAGGTAGAAAAGCACCAAAGAAAAATTTCAACTTTTTCAAATATTTTCTGGGGCTGATGGTGTGAGTAACCTTGTAGAAAACTGCTTATTTTTCTGTATTTTCAATTCATCTTCTGATTAAGGGCCTATTTATAATGAGCTCTCTGAGGTTTCACTGTAGAGCTTCCTTGTCTATTCTTATATTGGGTGCTGTTCCCTTTAACTCTTATATTGTCTGGAGTTAACTGGTTTGGTTTCTGTATTTTTATTTAGAGGAATACATACAAATCCTCTCTATTTAGAAATATAGATGCAGTTCTCTATATATAGAAATAAGGATGCAAAATATAGATGCCAACTTCTGCAATTTACTTCATTAAATTTCTAGATTTACTTAAACATTATTTGTCTTTAAGTAGATTTACGAGAAGACTATATTTGGCTAACAGTCTTATAAATCTAGAATTGAAAGAACTTTAAAAAGTACCTAATCTAACACACATCTTTGTGAAAGATACAAAAATCAACCCAAGTACATGAAACTTGCTCCACTTTGTATATCTCAAAGAGGAATCCGTAATTAACCCTACTTTTCAATTCCAGATCAATTACTTTTAGATGTTAGAAAATAGTTTTATCAAACTTGGGCAATATCCTCACTTTATTCTAAAATAATTCCTTATTTACTCTCCTCCATAAAAGTTAATTTACCCACCTCTTCAAATACAAAAAATAATACTTTATTATTTCTGTTTCTAAATAGAATACTCCTAGTCTCTGTAAGAGCCTTAATGAACTCTATCCAAATTCTCTTTGTTTCTTGGCATTGGAACCCAGAGCTAGGCATGGTCTTTCAGTAAAAAGCCATCCTAGGCCTTCTGAGTATTAAAGTTTGTGAAATTCATTCTCTTTCACTTACTTTAAGCAGAGACAATATGGTTACAATTAAGTTTAATGGAGCTGATGCCTATTATGCATGAGTGAACTGTAAGAGGCCTGGAGCTTAGTGACGTTTTAGGTAAGTACCCAGAAGTTTTGGTGCCATTTAAAAGTTTATTGTACATCTAAAAAGTGGGACCAGAAATTCAAAGTAAAATAGTTTTCTGGGGCTTTTTATTGAACTTCCTATCACAGACGACTTTTAGGGAGACTGACTTTCTCTTTGACACTTTTGGCTTGAAACATTCTTGGAAATGAGGCATAAAAACAAAAGCATTTTCTCACATAGGTGAGGATCCTAAATATTAATATAAGACATAGGAATTAAATATCACACTTTCTCTGTTCAACCTTGAGGTAGTAAGATAGTAAGTCTGCTCAGTAGAGAGAACTGGGTATCCCAATTGATTGGGCTGTTTGACTCCACAGACTGAAAAAGAAGCCACAGTCCATTCTGGATGTAGCATATGAGTTTCTTACATTTTAGGACTGACACTAAATTAACTAATGAGATTCTTGAAAGCTCTGTATTGATAGCCCTGAGAAATTAAGGTAATAGCTAGAGAACATTGCTGGACTGAGGTTGAGTTGTTCAAAATAGAGGGGCTCCAGAAAGTTCTGATGATGGGAGGTTTTGCAAGGTCAACAAAATTAAAGTGGAGATTTATTTCCAGTGTTAGGACATTCGTATACATACAATCTCTTATCATGGAGACCCTCTGTTTGATTTATAGTCAAAGGCAAAAGGTACCCTGAGTGCAAGCTCCAGAATTACAGAGGATTTTCCTGGAACTTAAGGATAGGTAAGAAATCATCAATCCTATACCTGAGGTGCCTGTCACCTCCAAGGACCTCCAATCAAAGGCACTCAAATAAAAACTGTGAGGGACTCACAATCCATACAGTTTTGTTTCATTCTCAGTTTTCTTCTCTTCTGTGGGGATGTTGTTGTAATTCATTCTGATCTGCAATCCTTGTTGTTTATTCAGCATTTATTTTGCTTTTTCACTATTAATGGCAATATAAAACAAAGAAAAGCCCAATATTGGAAGATTACTTAGGAGTTAACTGTTATTAATTTCTAAGGAATTTCCAGAAAAGCCATTTTTTTCCCCAGTATTTATTTCTATGAGTTATTGAATGCCAAACCATGCTGAATGATTTACACACAAGTGACGCATGTGGCTTTCAGAGATTCATGTACCTCACAATTGATTGACTTATTTTCCCATAAATACTCAATCTGTGCAGCCAAGTAGCCCATTCAGTCAGAATAGCTGTGAGCCAAAGATGAGGTTCCAGTTCTGAGTAATGCCAAGGTTTGCTATACTATAAGTATTCAAAGGCACTAGCATATTCTTCAAATCAAATGAAAGAAAAAATGAAAGGGCAAATCATTAAACTTGTTTATTTCAGCAAAATTAATACTTCTGCTCATTTTGAATAATAATACACACTGCTTATTTTTTATGTTGATTTTAATAAGAAATAACTTAGTGGAATATGACAGAAGGATGGTAGGGATCGAATCACTTCATTTTTCTTGTTCTCTGCCTACTTGTGGGGGATACTGCAGATGAAAATAACAAGGAGGTACTTTTGCATGATGTAAAGAGACAATGTTGGTAGCAGGTAAAGCACTGGCTTTGGAGTAATACATGTGTTTGAATCTCAGCTTTGCCAGATACTGGCGGTGAGACATTGAATGTACAGTTAACCCCTATGGGTTCAGTTTCCTCTATTCGTAAGGGGGATATTGAGGTGTGAGAAAATACTTAGCACAGTGCCTGCAACCAAGCAGATGCTAAAGACTTAAGACCCCCTGCATCATTATACCCATGCTGAGAAATGCTGTGTTCTCCTAAAATGTATATTTCTTATCAGAAGATGACCCAGTTCCTTTCCAGTTCTGGCTGTCATGTCAGACACTGTCAGTTATCCTCAAGAAATGGGGGTTCTCAATAAGAGAGAAGGTATATCATATCTCCTATTTCATCAGGATAAGAAAACACAATCATGGAATAATTATGTATCTTATATTGTGATATTTGTCCAACAGAGCGTGTCTTACTTACAAAAGAAGTTTCCATGAAATATGAGTCCCTTAAAATTTTCTTTAAAAAAAAAAAAAGCAAGCTATCAGGGTACCTGAGTGGCTCAATCAGTTAAGCGTCCAACTCTTGATTTCAGCTCAGGTCATGATCTCAGGGTCCTGAGATCAAGCCCTGTGTTGGGCTCAGTATGGAGTGTGCTTGTCCCTCTTCCTCTGCTCCTCCCCCGCTTGCTCTCTCTCTCTCAAATAAATAAATAAAATCTTAAAAAAAAAAAAAAGCTACTAATGACTATAAAGTTACAAAAAGCAATAGAGGGACGCCTGGGTGGCTCAGTTGGTTAAGCAGCTGCCTTCGGCTCAGGTCATGATCCCAGGGTCCTGGGATCGAGTCCCACATCGGGCTCCTTGCTCGGCAGAGAGCCTGCTTCTCCCTCTGCCTCTGCCTGCCTCTTTGTCTGCCTGGGCTCACTCTCTCTCTCTCCCTCTGTCTCTGGCAAATAAATAAATAAAATCTTAAAAAAACAACAACAACAATAGAGATCTTTGTAGATTTGTATTTGACCAAAAATGAAATCCATATTCTAATAGTATATGATTATTGAGGATAAAAATATTCCACAGATATCTATCAAACACTCACTGATTGCTCACATTTATTTCCACTCCATTTGTTCTTACTTCCTTCCATATACCATCCATATTTTGGCAAAGCTTTCTTTTTCTAGTTCCTTCTTTTAGTTCCTTTGCCAGATCTTAAAGCTTAGTCTAGACAGGCTCATTTGTGTAAATTAGTCTCCATCTTTTCCATCAATTTCTCTTACTTAAACTGCAGCATGAAACTCACTTAAATCTCAAAAATTTTCCATGACTAGTTTCATCCATTGTCTGGCATTTTTATTCCAATACTGTCTTCCCACTTACAACTCTCAAAGCTATGTATTGGTTTATATATTCAATACAATTCAATAAACATTTATTGAGTACTTATTCTCAATGTCATTTAGACAATGGAGAATAGTATGTCTACATGAAGCAGGATACAATTGTAAATGACAGAAATATCAACTGCTTAGACCATGGTAAGATTAATTCTGGCCAAGACATAGAGGAAATTATTTCCCATGTTACTAATCTATAAAGCATTTGTATGACCTACTTTGATCTTAGGGCTTTAAACTTTAAGGACTGGGTCAGAGCTAAAATTCTACTATTTATTCCAAACTAGTATAATAGAGATATCTACTCAAACTAGCAGACTGAGCATCTAATTGAGTAAATGTTAGATGCCCATGAGCTATTCAATTTAAAAGATTAAAAAAGGTCCTCAAACCAATGGCAATCTATTTTCTTGGGTACTTACTCTGATTAGGATACAGTTAGCCACTCCTAACACCTGTTTTATCTTCTAGGAGATAAAACAGATAAGTCACTCTCTCTGCACTCATGGAGAAAGCTACCTGAGACATTTATAATTTGATACATGTATATTGAGAGTAGAATCAACAGCATAAAAAATATAAAATGTATTTCAATTCATGTATTTCAAAAAATATAAAATGTATTTCAATTCAGTACAGAAATGTCTACATTTTGGTAAATTCAATTATAGAATTATAAAGTACAGTATAAAACCTAGGTGCTTGACAAATGGCAACTATTATTTTGGAGTGGCAGGCACATGGCACTTAGGAGTAGAGAGGCTAGAATCACTCAGGTTTGGATACAGATTTCAGATGGCTGATAGCTGCCTGAAAAGTTTACCCCAGGAAAGTGAATTTTCCTCCAGGAAGCTGGATTCAAGTGGCTCTGAAATGTCGGTTTCTTTTTTTAACACTACTATGTTTCACTAAATATAAAATATATTCATTAGAAGGCTAACATTTGAATAAGTAGAAGTACATTTTTGTATCTTCAGAATAATACACATATACCACATCATCGTCAGTTTTGTTTTTGTTTTTAAAGGTTTTATTTATTTATTTGACAGAGAGAGAGAGAGAGATCAGTAGTGGCAGGCAGAGAGGGAGGGGGAAGCAGGCTCCCTGCTGAGCAAGGAACCCGATGCAAGGCTTGATCCCAGGATCCCGGGATTATGACCTGAGCCAAAGTCAGAGGCTTAACCCACTGAGCCATCCAGGCACCCCTCATTGTCAGTTTTTATGGAGAGTTTAAGGACACATTCAGTTTCAAATTTAAGACTGAAAAAGTTACTAACTACTAATTGTTTCTAGTTCATAACTATATTTAAGACAAACAAAATCAGTGGTACCTGACAACCTCTAATAAAAAAAAATCTAGCCAACCTGTGTAATGAATAGAGAGGAGTTATTTCTATATTTATTTCAGAATAGTTCCAGAGCAAGCTTCAAACTGTGGGAACTTTTTCCCCCTTTCTCCCACCATTTTCTACCCTTGAGTTCGACCAAGTAGTGATCTGACACTTTTCCAGCAGTTCCAGACACGATTTGGTAGTAGAATTTACCAGGGGATTAAACTAAAATGCCCCCAAGGGCTGAGTCTTTTGTTCTCAGTCCATTTGCTGTCACTGTCTTCTCCATACTCTGTTCCCTTCACGTCTTCCCCAGTATTTCAGGGGCCCCAGGCACATGCTGGAAAATGTTACATCTATTACTGTGAGCTTTCCTTGTGCTGTGGGTAAAAGATAATCTTTGAATTTAACTCAATGATTTTGTAGCACTCACAGTAATTTGATATAGTGACAATTATAGGGCTTAACAAAGCTAATTTGTGATCAAATGGAGATATATTGGCAAGTCTGGTTAGAGTACAATTACAGTTTGACCTTGGCAATAATGCTGAAGAAAAAGTACTATGTAAAATAAGAAAAGCTAGAAAATTTATTTCCTTCCTTCCTCCCTCCCTCTTTCTTTTCTTTCTTTTTCTTCCTTCCTTTCTTTTTCTTTTTCTTTCTTCCTTCTTCCCTCCCCCCCTCCCTTTCTCTCTCTCTCCTTCCTTCCTTATTTCTTTCATTCTTTTGTTCATTTGTTCCCTCTTTCTCATACTCTGGGAGAAATTTTCTATCATTATAGGAAACAATTTTTAGAATCAGACTCTGTATATAAATACCTAATGATTTGCTTGTAAAAACAGAACTGAATGCCCAAATGAAGATTGAGAACAACACTTATTTTGGAATTCAATTTTTAGAATAACTTGACTCAAATATTTGACTCAGTGCAACATCATTTCATGCTTTCTTTCCTATTTGAAAATATCAAAATATTATAAAACATATACACAGATTTACATGTACATTAACATGCATATATAAGTCAAATACCCAACTATATGTCCAAATATCATAGGCAATTTATCTATGTAATAAAATCAACTTCCTGACCTGAATTACAAAAGGCCAGGACCTACTAAAGTATCTAGAAAAGTTTTTTGAACTTGGGTTATAAATGGAATAAAGCTAATAATAATTATTTAAATTTCTAACTCTTTGAATTTAAAACCAACAGATCAGAAACAAATCACAATATTTGAAAAACCATGAACAAAAAACACTGAAATTATGGATTTAAGTGATGAGATTACTATTTTTTAAAATCAAAAGAGCATTTAAAAAATAAGTTACATTTCCTAAATATTGATTTAAGACTACCTTCTCTTGTAGGTAGATTTTGTATTTCCATTTTCATAATTCATGAATATAAGAAGTATTATAACTAGATATAAAAAGTGAGTTCTTCCTGCTACCAATGCAAGGCAGTGTCTAGCCAAAATGTGTCATTCAATTTAAAATCAACATTTAAAGGGTGCCTGTGTGGCTCAGTCAGTTAAGCATCTGCCTTCAGCCCAGGTTATGATCCTAGGATTCTGGGATCGAGCCCTACCTCAGGCTCCCTGCTCAGTGGGGAGCATGCTTCTCCTTCTCTCATTCCTCCTGTTTGTGCTTTCTCTCTCTGTCAAGTAAATAAAATCTTAAAAAATAAAAAAATTACCATTTTAACACTTAACCGCAGCAGTTATGTTAATAGTATCCCCATTGTTCTACTTGCTGAACTACACAGGCTTGGAGTCACCTTTGACACCTTTCTCTCCCTCTTTGCCCCCTAAATCTAACAATGGCTTTTTTGCTAATTCTATTGTATAAGTTAACTCTATCCCTCTACATTTTTGTTGCCTCTGCTCAGTCTAGGACATTAATTGCTTTATTCCAAAATCATACAGGAATTTCCAAACTGTTTTTCCATGACTTTAAGACTGGGAAGTGGTCTGTATACAATTGAGCCTAATGTTAAAATCAGTGAACATGGCATGGCTGGGAACCACTGTCTTAGTTTCCAGTTCCATGAAGTTCAGATCATGATAACTCCAACACTGGTTGTGCTGCTGGAATCAAGTGAGATTATGTATGCCAGCAACACTATTGATGGTAGATTTGTTTTTTCTCCACTCTGGCTTGTGTGAGAGACTTTAGCAGACTTAATTATATAATGGGTGATTGACTAGAGCAGCTTTACTTTTGCATAACTGATATGTTATAAGCTGTAATTTGTATCCTATAATTTACCTGTCCAAGCTCTTAATTAGCTATGATAAGGCTCATGAAGAATTCATATATTTAATCATAATCTGCACATCATTCTTATTTCCTGCTTTAAATAAGTCAGTTATTTCCTCCATATTCTATTAATCTTTATTACCTAAATTGTTGATAACTGTACTAAAGTTGAGATTTAGTTAAAGGAAAGAAATATACAGAGAAAAATGAAAATAATTGTGTTAGACTATGGTTAATATTACTACTTTATAATTTCTTTTCTATTGCCTCCTTTATTTTTGGCTGAGGGCTCTAAAACTGAATACAGGAAACTTGCTCATTTGCCATAGGTACTTTCCTACTGAAAATAACTTTTCCATATGTGCAGGAATTTCACATCAAACAGGACAGACTCAGGCTGGATATGCTTTCCAAAGTACTCTAAGGATTATCTACTTTCCCTTCATGGATCCTAAGCACTGCTTACTTAACCCTAATGATTAAAAGGTTTTCAAGAAATAATGCCAAAGACCCACTCACCATCACACCTCAGTGAAGTAAAATGTCATGAATGATTGAGCTAAAATGGCTCATCTCAAATTCTGCTACAGATAATTTTATTTGATGAACAGCCCAGAACTCCTGATTTTGTCAGCCAATGAAGGGCACATTTTTACACAAGGTCTTGGAGATGACCAAAGATATTTTCATATGCTAGTTCAATGGTTCATAGCCATCATTGAGATCAAGGCAAAAATAAGCTATACTTTTATAAGGACATTTACAGGATAGAAAACATATTCAAGTACATTTTGAAGTATATTTAGGACATAAAAGACAAAAGCAATACCTCAAATCTACAAATAATTTTAAAAACCGTATAAACTTAAAGGCAGGGGCAACAAGTGGTATAATCAGTTGGGCCGCCAACTCTTGGTTTGGCTCTATGGTCTGAGGGTGGTGGGATTACCCAGCTCAAGTTCCACTTGCTCATGCTGTCTCTTTCTTTTTCTCTCTCTCTTTCCCCCCTCAAGTAAATAAATTAATAAACCTCAAAGGCAAATTTAAAGTGGTTAATAGTAATGTATCTTCCTTTTGGTAGTTTTATAGTTTAGAAAACATAATTTTCACCTCTAATAATATGCTCAACAGCTCTGTGAGATAAATATTATAACCTTCATTCTACAACAGGAAGATGATAGGTGAGCTGCTCAAGGTCAAAGAAGCTAGTAAATTAGTAGTCTGAAATTTAAATGAAAGTAATCTACCCAAGGTCAATGCACTTTCCACTACACTAACAATATTTTTCTTTCTCCAAATAAGCAATATACGCTTGTTATTTTACTTCTGTTTTCCTCATGGAAGTAACTATAAGCAAGTTCTTCATTGTAGCTTGGCCAAGTAAGATTCTATTTGTCTGTTTATTTATATTTATTAACTTTAGAGAGAGAGAGAGACAGACCGTGGTAGCAGGGGGTAGAGGGAGAGAATCTTGAACAGACTCCTCGCTGAGTGCAGAGCCCAATACGGGGCTCAATCTTCTGACCCTGAGATCAGGACCTGAACCAAAATCTAGAGTTGGACGCTTAACCAATTAAGCCACGCAGGCACCTCAAGTGAGATTCTCTTTGATATAATACAAAATGTACTTCTTTCTATCCCAATGTGAGTTCATTTTACAGTGGTAATTCTACACCATTTTCTTTTTCTTTGATAATTTATTAGATAAGAGGACCTTAGAGTTACTTATTCTAGATTTTTTTATTATATAAGCAAAAACATAACCAAACAGAAAAACAAATCTCACCCATTATTCCATTCTTAGAGTTACATGCTGTTATTTATTCATGTTTCTGCTTGCCTACCTTTATGCATATACTTACATAAAAAACCATTGTCTTAATTCAAAACATTAGTTGGAAGGCTAATACTTACATTTGGATTGTAGCTGACTCTGACCATGACTGATTTGTATACACAATGGGATGTCATCTTCCCTTCCTATCTACTGTAGTTCTTCTTATCCTCCTAGACCAAGATCAAACCCCCCTTCCTCCATGAAACCTCCATTTACCACTCCAGCTGGAAGGCTTTACTCCAGTAAAAATAGCAATTTAGTGAGAGGATCCATTAACTCTTTTGCTCTAAATGATTGTCAATGACTTATTCACTTAGTATTATTCTGAAGGAATGGATTATAGAAGTAACAGGTTTTAATGTGAGTCAGAAAAAGAAAGATTGAATCACAAGGCCTTCCATGTGTTATCAGACTTTAGTTAAGTCCTTTATGTGTAGCAGGGCTACAAAATAGGGTTCTGAGGATCTGAGAAAGTAAATTTTAGTAGTAGAAGACTTGGATTGGTTATTTAATTATTTTCATATAGAAATGTTCTGAATTAAGCATGATAGGCAACTAGTGACTGCACATGCAGTTATTTTTGCATAATAATAATTTGAGGACTTCTTGTATCTTATAGGACAATTTAAAGCCTTAGTATGTTTTGTCTAATGACCAGTTTTATTCTTTTGCTGTCTTTAAGTTACTGAAATTGATTTTTAAATGTTAGTAAAATGGTGATGGTGGAAAACTGAATATATAATCAGTTTGACTGCTTTCTTACAAAAGAATGGGAGTTCAAGAGTTCAATTCAATACCATCAAATAGGAGTAATCTATCCCACTGAATGAATATATAATTTCCTTCTATGTTAACTAGCATGTAGGTCCATAAATAGGAGGTAGATTTTCTTTTCATTTCCTTTGAATTATGAAATAAACGTTTTGCCTAGTAATTCCCCTTAAACTATCTCCTTTTTTCAATGATAAGCTACCAGAGAATAGTTAGTAGCCTATAGTCAATATTGAAAATCAAACAGTTCCTTACTTATCAAAAGCATTTAAATTATACCACTTTACCTAAAAAATCCATTTAATTGGTTTGTAAGATTTCTGTATAAGTGGAACTTATGACTGTAAGAAAAATAATTTTAGAGTGGACCTTGTACCTTATTCTTCCTTTCCCTCATTTTTCACACAAGGAATCCACTGAAACAATTTACTTTGGTTCCAGTGAATTATTTGCAAGCGTATCTATACATAGCTTCACATTACAACATTCCAGCTGCTTTTTTTTAATTTTCTGAGTCAGATAAGATTATATTCTATGTATTTCTGTTATCTGGATATTTATTAACATGTCTACCATTATGGATAAACAGCTAGTATGATACATAAAAATGAGTTCATTGCAGGCATCAGCTCCATTTCCTTATTTCTAACCTAGCTTGACATTCTTTTTGACAATTCTTCCAGACATACCACAATTCACTTTCTATGACATTCTTTTTTACCCCCTTTTAATACTAAGTTTTTCTGTGCAGCAGCTAGAACACAGAATTCCTCTCATTGTCTTTAGAGCTATAGGCTTATATTTCGCTTGAGTAAAAAATCTGAAAAGCTTTAGCAACAAGCTCTTATGAGAACACAGCTTTCTTAGATGTAAAAGAAACCTGAAACTTGGAGATAAATTAAGAAGAAATGAAATATGATTTCTTGCACCAAATTTTACAAATGAATATATGCAAGAAACAAGATAAAACAGAACGTAAAAACAACTTAAAACATAATTTATACGTAAGTGATCAAATTTATTTTATCAATAATGTAATTATGTAATAACAAGTAAGATTTCTTAGAACAGAATACTCAGATTTTGTTTTTTATTAATAGCTTTAGTTTACTGTTTTGATGAAAAAAATGACCAAGTCAGCACTGATAACAATTATTTCAAAACTGAAAAATAAAATTACTGTCATTTAAGATTTCTCATTAATATCTTTCATTATCTGCACTGATTTACATGTTTTAAGCACTTCAAATCCAAATTATAAATACACTTGTATCCATATTAATTGCCACCAAACATTTGGTAGTAGGAAGCATATATTAAAAAAGACATGTTTATAAGTTGATCTCAAATATCTGTACATTGTAATTCTCAATTTCTTCTTCTGTAATTTGTAGAACTATTCCACGCAGAGCTATGGTGAAAACAAAAATTAAAACAAAACCCCAACTGCCATCAATCATCCTGTTGGGAAATGGTTCATCTGTATTTTCTCCCAGAAGCCAAGCAAATAGCAAGGAGCTTCCTTTGATGAAGGGTGGTGGTTGTTAAAAACATGAACTATGGTTGACCCTTGAACAACATGGGTTTGAATTATTTGGGTCCACTTATAATATATGGATTTTTTTAATAGTATTTTGGATTGGGATTTTTTTAAATACAGTACAATACTACAAATGTATTTTCTCTTCTTCAAGGTTTTCTTAGTAACATTTTCTTGTCTCTACCTTACTTTCTTATAAGATCAGCTTATAGTACATTTTCCAGCTGAGGACCTCTTCACAGAAAATGACTCTGAGAATACTTACATACAGCTGTGTTTTTAGCACCCACAGCTGAAAATAATACATAATGACAAAAAGCCACAATAAAATCAGTAATGCTTGAAAATGCCATATTTTATAAGTACAACAGTATCTCCACTCAACTGAAAAGTAATTGCAAGTGCACGCACAAAGCAAATACTTATAATTCACTGACCACATGTGGAGTACATAAGATTTCACATACTCCTGTCATGGCCATGGAAATGGCCTCTGTAGAAAAGTGAAATACAATTCAGAGAGCTTTGTGATACACTGAATTCAATCAGAAGTCAATTAAATATGGAGATCAATTGTCACTGGAGACAGTTTGGAAAAGTAAAAGTTCAGGAAAGAAGAAAGTCATAAATTGTTTTAACAAAAGCTAAGCATCATGGTTACATATTGTGTTTCTCTGAGGCTTCCAAGTCAAGAGCAGGCTATGAGTAATTAAGTTTTGGGAGAGTCAAAAGCTAAACAAAGAATTTCAATTGCATCAGCAGTTGGCATCCCTAACTTCCACATTGTTCAAGAATCAGTTGTTATCAACAAGGTTGGAATTATAAAGGAACACCTAAATTGCCAAAATTTTAAACTACTGTGATAAAGGTGCGTGTAATTTGCACTATATTTGAGACCTATTCTACATATTCTTGCTGATCTTTTCCAAATAGTTTTCTTGTATTTCACTGCCTTTGCTCGCTTTCTGCTCCTTATGGAGTAATACTTAGATTTCTTAGCCTAATAGCCAAGATCCTTGACAGTATGGATCAAGCCAAATTCTCCAACTCAAACTTTATGAGACTGACGCACTACCTACTGCACTGAGACACCTTCACCTCTCGAACTTTATTCCTAGGCTTGAACCTGAATCTCTGGTCAGACAGGCTAGTTGTCCTCTAACCATTTCCACCTGGAATATTTGAACAGAAATTTTATCCTACTTAGAATGCTCTTACTTTATTTTACCAAAAAGTTTTTAATATGCTCAGTTATATTTCACTTCACTCATTTCTAGAAATATTTATCAGAAATATGTCTTCCAGCAGCTCAGAGCTAGAAAAAATACTGCTAAGTATAGAGTACAGTTTGGTAGTGGTTTAAATTCACAAGTTTCCCACATTCCATTATAAGAGGACATTAACTCAGTCTTGTGGCATCTCCAACCTAAAAGCTCTGATAACCTCTATGATGTTTTTCAAATTGCCTCTGTATGTGTGTGTGTTTGTGTGTGTGTGAAAATGAACCTTACCATTTGGACTTGACGTAGGTGTAAATAATCATGAAAAAAAGGAGTGCTCAATAACCACCCTAACTTCCACTAAAACCATCCTCTTCCATTAATTTTGACAAGCAAAGGAAGCATGCAGTAAAACTGGCAAAAGCCACAATATTGATTCTATTTTGGTCTCAACTCTATGCAGGATTACTTTCTCTAGGAATTTCAACTGATGATTAGTCAGAGTCTACTTGACCATTTTCAGTGATGAACAGTTTAGTTCTTTTTGAAGCATCATGGTGATGACTGGACAGCTCTACTTCTTATTAAGTTCTGCCTTACATCTAGTTGAAATATCCTTGAATCTTTCAACTTTTGCTCTTGGTATGTCCTTCTAAAAGACCTCAGAAAAAGTATTACCTTTTCCAACAGAGAACCCTTCATATGTTTGGAAACAGACAACTCTTTTGCCCTCAATTCTCTCTTCTCTGAAATTTTTAGTTACATTTAGCTTTATAATTATGATGTGGTTTTCAGAAATCCCACTGTTCTGTCCCATGGTGATACTCATATTTTTCAGCACAGTACCCAAATTTTACTCACTTAACAGTAAGTTACTACTTATCTACCATAGGCCCCATACTGTGCTACATGTGAGGATTCGAAATGGGGTGGAGTTTTTGCTAGCAGAAATACTAGTTTCAGTATACTTTAGAAGCACACAGTAAGAGCATATAACCCAGTCAGTAGGCTTAATGGAGAAAAAAGTTTGTAGAGAAACTTGGGGGACAAAAAAGGCGGGGAAGACCAACCATTCAAGACAAAGGGGAAAACAGGGACAAATCTTGAATTCAAGATTCAAGGAACTAAAAGGAGTCCAGTATGATGCAGCAAGGAATGGCATTGTGTGGGGGTGGAGATCAAGCAGGCACTATGTTGGGGAGGGGATACTATAAATATTTTTAAGGAATTATTAGGAGCCAGCAAACAGAAGGGCTCATATGCTCAGATTTTATTCTAGAAAGGCCTCTGAGGCTGAAGACAAAGAATGGGTGTGTAGGAGAAGTCCGAATGCATAGAGAGTCAGTGGATTTGCCTAACTGGATGGTAGAGAGGGAGGTGGTGATAAAAAAGAAGTTTGAGTTAAGGTTATAGAGGATAGGGCCTTTCGTAAAAAGGCAGAACACATTTTCAGAGGAGTGGAGAAAGGTGACAAGTTCAGAATGGAACACATTACTTTAGATATAATGGATAAAATAAATAGCTCTCATTCTAATTTCATATGAAATATGCATAACATTCCTGGAAGCAATGCCTCAATAATGGAGCCACTGGTATTAAAAATCAATTTACTAGAGCCTCTTAAGAGTAAGCACAATGTGGTTATAAAGAAATGTTTACTGAGTAATTACTATCCTAATAATGTTAGCAATGTACCTACTATAGGCTCAATATAACTACCTGAAAAACAATTATTGCTCTTAATCATTAAAAAACTCCAATTAGACATCCTACATCACTAGTTAGGCAATTAAGATTAATTACTCATATCTACTTGTATGCTGAGTCACTAATATGCTGCCAGGCAATCTAGGGGATGAGTGTTATCTTACCTCTGACAGCTGTTCCATATGCACAGACTCCAAGGAATAATTAATCCTAAAAATGCATGACCTCAGTTCCATACATCTACTTCAATTCAAAGTCCAGTTAGAACACTTCTTATTCTTCTTTGATGAGTTTTATGTCCTTCTCATTTTCAATGTTTAGCAAAGTGGGCTTGTGTGGCTAAACAAGCTATCTATGTACAGATCTTAGAAGTTTTAAAGATTTGGGAAATCAGAAGTAGCAAATTGTTTCAATCCGTAAAGTAAGGGCATTTGTTATACTCCATATAAACTCACATATTTTTTATCATTTGTTATTTATTCCATTATTTCCAGGTCTCAAGTAAATGCCTGACTACACTATTTACGTCGTCATTTTCTTGTTCACAGTCCTTTCCAACCTAAACCTCAGAAAAACTTTGTGTCTAAGCATGGTATAATAAAAAGATATAACCT
Organism: Mustela nigripes; assembly: GCF_022355385.1. NCBI lineage: Eukaryota > Metazoa > Chordata > Mammalia > Carnivora > Mustelidae > Mustela > Mustela nigripes. The sequence goes on from NC_081559.1 coordinate 76,339,753, forward strand.
TTGGAACCAGAAAGGCCTAGGCCTGAATCCCATCCCTGTCACTTCCTAGTTCTGTGGCCTTATGTAAGTCACTCATCTTCTTTGAGCTTCAATTTGCTCACATAGGAAATATAATTAATAATGTCTACCCCATAGAGTTGTTTTGAAGATGAAAGTAATGAATGAAAGTGTGAAGCATGTCATCAGAGTACTACAGCCAATATCAATAAGAGTATATACCATTAACATTTTAGATTGTTGATGCAAGGAATATGGGTGCTTTATGCTCCTCAACTGGAAAGCCTGTCAATATAGTCATTGCAGTTACTGGTTGTGTTAAATGGTGATTTTATGAATTGGGGGAATGATGTGTCCCCAGAACACACTGGTTAAAATTTAGGAACTGGCAACTCAAAAACAACTGAAAGATAATTTAGGCTAATATCTGTTATTATTGCCTAGGATTTCAGTAAACAAAATAAAAACAATGATATTTGAAAGTAAGGCTTTGGTTATAAAAAATAAAAGACATTTACTTTGATCTTCACAGGAACCTTCCAAAGATTCTTTAAAAATACTGTCTTCCAATTTTTTTAGAATATAAGGATTAGATGAGAGAGACTAAAAGTGGATTTTAAGTTAATCAGATCTACACAAATGGTCTAGAGCATTGAAGAAATAAGAAGACTTTAAAAAAAAGAAGTGATACTTCATTCAGCCAGTTTGTTTGTGTCTGCTGGTGACACCCATCTGGTTCTTAGTATTGAAGGATAAATGTTATTGTTGAATGGGAACAAAACTGCATGGACTAATTTAAAAACTGTATTTAAAATTTCCTGACCTCTTTTCTGTCTAATCTCTTCTTTGTTAACAGCGGCCTTGAGTTTTAAGCAGTTTCTCCTGTAAGGCAGATATGCTGACACACGCATGTGAGGTCATGTACCATTATGAGTGAAATACAAAGAAGTTGAAACCCAACCTTACACATGAGCCATTATTGAGATATTTTAAGTACTATAAAAAGGCAAGAAGCTTAAAGTTTTGAGCAATGATCAAAGTAAAAACCATAGCTAAAGAAATATTGCAGTATCAGGGTCTGAACTGGTTAACCTGACTTGTCTCAGTGCTTATTAATATTTTCAAAGTACTCACCATATTGATGTTTAAAATGAGGATGTAGGATACAAATTTTCTTGTTTAAAAGGAGTATTTGTGAGGTTATTGCCTATATTATCATGTTTTAGCCATAGATATTGTTTGCTTTTTGTTGACTTATTTATGCAGCAGCAGCAAAGGAACAATCAAAAACACATACAAAACCAACTGTATACTGGGATTTAGAAAATCTGGATATTAACTTCAACTATGACCTGATCTACCTATATGAAAGGGTTAATCACTTCATGTCTTTGACCATCATTTTCTGTATCTTTGAAATGAAGAGATCTGATGAGATGATATCTTCTTTCTCTGTACTGAAATGTAACAATTCTATAGTTATTATTGTATATATATACACATAACATATACACACAGTAATTATCTTCTGCACAGATATTCCAACACAATATATCACTGATTGCTCATTATGTTCCATATGACTATTATGGGTTATTTATTTTAGAAAATACCAATAACATTAATTCCTCAGTTACATTTCCTTTAAAATCCAAATGTCCTTAATATCCAAATGAAATTCTGCTCTAAGCCTGAGCATCATATGAGAGACCACTTTTGCCTTGTATAGAAATCTTTGCTTTTGAGAATAATGCCATATTGGGACACATAATGCTAAAATAAAAGAAAACTAGAAATAAAAGAAAAAAGAAAAGAAATAAAAGAAAACTAGACAATAAGAGTTCTTGTCCTCAATTCCACTAAGTGACTTCAATAAGGCACTTTGCCTTTATTTTCTCAGTTCCAGGTTTTTCCCACTACTCAATAAAGGTATAATGCCTGGAGACTGTGAGTTTTACCTGGACTTATTGAAAAATGTAGGGCCTAAAAATTTTAAATAGACTTAGTATATGCATTTTTAAATAATTCAAAATATAAATTAATGTATTCAAATAAATTTCTATAAAATATAATTTCAGCCAGCTATTTGCAACCCAAAGAATGTAGTTATAAATAAATTTTATTTAATGTGAGCTATGAGTATATGTGATATGCTTGGTATGACAGGATAGACTCCTCCAAGTCACCACTCATACCTTTGGTAAAGGACAACAGAATCAATGCCTTTGAAAGACAAAATCAAGGGATTATGTTCACTTTTTAAAATGCTGTTATTACAATTCTTGATGTTTTGTAACCAAAGAAAACTTAGAAAATATTTTGTGATAATTTTACCTTTGAAAGTAGGAGGGCAAAGTATAAGGGTTTTGAAGTAAGATAATTCTAGGTTTCAGTATGATCATTTCTAGCTCAGTGGCTAAGCTTCAAACTCTGGATTTTGGCTCAGGTCCAGATTCTCTCTCCCTCTCCTTTATGCCCCTCCCCCTGCTCTTACGTGCTCACTTCTGCCCTCCTAAAGATAAATAAAATCTTAAAAGAAAAAGTTCTGAATTTGTATCTCAGTTTTACCACTTAGTAGTTAAGGGATCCTACAAAAGTAACATAATTTTTTTGAAACACAGTTTCCTTACCTGGAAAACAGTACAGGGTTATTCATCCCATATGAATATTAAATGAGGGTTAAAAGAAATAACAGTGATTGGTACATGTTAAATGAAATGTTAGTTTCCTTTTTTAAATAATATTTTATCAATATGGCTTTTTAAAACAAATTATATATATAATTAAGGTTATTAAATTTATATTATTAAATATATGTAAAAATTATATATATAATTTTTGGAAGAAAAACGGATTCATATTCCTTTGTTCTTCATAGGTAAAACATGGTAACATTCTAGCTTCTTTAAATCATCATTTAGTCAGACTAAGTACCTAATTGTCTTTGTTTCTGATAACTAACTGTAAGAGTCCAGGTTCCTGATTATATGGTAAATTACCCTTCTTCCTCTATTAAGTGCATAAAAGTAGTTAGACATCTGTTTAATTTTTGTGACAGTTTATAGACTAAGCCCTAAAATATTAAATTTGTGTGAGTCATAGCCAAATTTCTAATAGAGAACTGAAGTTTTAATCTCACTTTCATCCATGATCCAAAAGGAATCTTTCCTTGTCATCATGAATACATGACAACATACAGTCTATTCATCTTTGCAGAGGTTTAGTCATCTTTGAAGTCTTTGCCAAGTAGTTGTTAGGCCAACAGGTTTTAAAAGTTTACACTAGGGGCGCCTGGGTGGCTCAGTGGGTTAAAGCTGCTGCCTTCAGCTCAGGTCATGATTTCAGGGTCCTGGGATCGAGCCCCACATCAGGCTCTCTGCTCAGCAGGGAGCTTGCTTCCTCCTCTCTCTCTGCCTGCCTCTCTGCCTACTTGTAATCTCTGTCTGTCAAATAAATAAATCTTTAAAAAAAAAACACTTTAAAAAATAAAAAATAAAAGTTTACACTAAAGGTAAGCATTCCAAGTGGATCAACCATATCTTTAGAGTATTCATGTCATATGTATTCATAAATTAACAAATCTATTAAGAAAAAGTCTACATTGCTAGAAGCACAGAAATGTAGTCAAAGTATGTCAATACACTTTGGAGTTAATAATTTATATTTTGTGGTATAGAGTTCTAGTCTAGGTCTCCCTCCAGATTGTTATGGTACTTAGCAGGTTAATAAACTTTTCCAGGCATTTGGTCTGCTCATATATAAAACGTAGCAGTATTTTATTTATTACCTTTAATGAGATGAGACCAGTATGGGCTTTCAGAGTCAAGGCTAAGTCCCGATCAGGGACTTGGTAGGGTTTAGATACTAGGCCAAGTGTGAGGAAGATACTGGAAGTTTATTCAACAGAGCAGATTTGAGGTATAATCAAAAACAGAGAGGAGATAAAGCAAAATCTTTGTACAAATCTGACATCAAAGAACACTCATATTCAGGAGAAGGATTATGGGAGCAAAAAGTTTTATTTGTTCATTATACATCAGTAAAGCTGGGAGGAAAAAGAAAAAGGCAACTGAGGAAAAAAAATAAAAAAGAAAAGCAAATGGAGTGGAGGTTTCCAGAAGCCTTTTGATCCCTAAACTGGAAGTTGCTTATTGCTTCACTGGAGTTCTTCCTGTGAGTATCTTGCTTAGCTATAGGTAAGAGAAAAACAAACTTCTGTACAAAAACACAAATGAGAGTTACATAATACAAAGTAAATATGCCACTGTAGAAATTCTTTAAATAAACTCTCAAAATTGTGCTAAAGTAGTTTCTAATCTCTGACAGAACTATAATTTTTAACTCTTTAAACCATTATCCAGGTACCTTTTCCTATTCAGTATTATCAAAATAGTTCTTTCATTTCACCCTAATTTTTTTATGCTACTAACTACAAAATTCATACTACTTTCTCCTTGCTCACTGTTCTTGCCCATATGGCTTTTAGGTTTTCATATAAATAAATCATATGAAAAATCAGTGATGTTAGAATGAGAAAAGATAGAAAAATTTCCTGTTGCTCAAATCTCACGATTCTAGAAGAGACCTCAGTTAATTCAAGTTGACTGTAAACTTCTAGATAACAGTTCTGTGTGTTGTTGATCTTGCATCTACTCTTCACAGACTGCAACACTGCACTTGCACATTAGAATGTTAACACTTAGAGATATTTGGAATTGAAGTAATTTTTCTTTCACTCATTTATTCAATAAACTAATAGGCTTTGAGCACTGACTACAGGTTCTAGGCATTTGAAGATACAGTGGGTGAAGTGATACATTCTTTTGATATACATTCTAGTGGGAAAAGGAATCATTAATAAATAAGTCCTTATCTCCAACATGGAGTTTCTGTGAGTTTGTGTTTTGTCACGTAAGAGAAATAAGTTAAAATGTATAGCCTGTGCTGTATTTGGCAAAATGCTTTCATTCACCTCCATGTTTACTACAAAATGCATTGATTTCATTGAAACTAAAGATATACTGCAACCTTCTGTGGTCTCAAAATAGATGTGTGATGATGAAGTTTTAGATTTCTGGGATAAGTCAACAATAACAAAAAGATAATGGTCCTTCATTTTGCACTTTAAAATTATATGCTGTTTATATTGATGAATGGCTGTTATTCTGAGCTAATGTCAGTAAAAAGGACATGGTTATAGTTCAAGTTTTTTGAGACTTTATGTCCATTCAGCCTAATCAACAATAACCATTTCTATTGATTTTGCTCAAATTTTGTCTTTGTGATTCTATTTTCTTTAATATTTAAAGGAAAAAATGGACAGTAATGTGAATAAAACAACTTCATACTATATAGATTTTGGTTGTAATGATATATATAAATTAAGCCAAACTAGGAGAACCTGGGTGTCTCAGTCGGTTAAGCATCTGTCTTTGGCTCAGGTTATGATCCTAGGGTTCTGGGATCGAGCCCTGCATCAGGAATCCTGCTTCTTCCTCTCCCTCTGCCTCCTGTCCCCCTGCTTCTCCTCTGTCTCCTTCTAATAAATAAATAAAGTCTATAAGCAAACAAACAAATAAGGCAAAAATAAAAATATTGAGAATATAATAGTTCAGTTTGTATGCTATACATGTTAGATAAAATACACTGCATGATTTGATTTGTGAGCTTATAAACTAATCTTAGGAAATAAGACAAGGAAATTAGAACAAATTATAGAGGTGAAAAACAATATAGTTACAGTAAGACAAAAGACAATTCATTATTTAATGATGATGTCAACAGTATATGCTTATAAGAGTTCAGAGGAGTAAGAACCCTCATAGAGTAATAGAAGTTTCACTCCAGGCATAGCTTTATGAAGCTATAATGTGTGAAGCTGATTGCTTAGGTCAACTGGACTGCAGCAGATGGTTAACACAGGAGACCAATGAGAATTTAAGTATGTGGGAGCCAATGTGTAGAATGCTAGAATGAGTAATTCTGAATTTGCCTTGCAAAGTGGAAATTATTGGTATTGTATGAGCTAGAGCATGTTATAATCAAATGAAGCTCAGACTTGCAGCACAAGTACAGAAAGGGGAATAGCAGAAGGGTCATTTGGGAGACCAATGCAGTAGTCTAGGAAAAGTGATAATGTTCTAAACTGAGCAATGGAAAACAAAGTTGTGAGTTGTTGAGGAAAATTAATCAATTTATCCCCTGAATCCCTGATTACCTGAATGGGTACATGATGAGGAAGCTCAGAGAGTAAAACAGGGCTCCAAAAGAGGGATTGGGAGACCCGGTGGAAGGAAATAATTTTGCAGCAAAAATGGAGTTAATCATAAATGCAAAAATGGTTATGTAGCTACATTATAACACATTAAACTAATTCACAGACTATATGTAACAAGCACATCGCTGGTATTTTACATATTATAGTTATAACCATATTTATGCCACGACAACATGCCTATTCACAAAAGACCCAACTTCAAAAATAAAGTCAAATGCTAGAGTCTATTTAAAAATGAGATTCTTTAAAAAAGTAGAGGTTTGTATTATCATAGATGCAGCCTAAAGTTTCCTAGGTCTTCCTGACCTAGGGATGTAGAGATGAGCTTATTTATAATTACTGAAGTTCCCTTGTGTAGTAGCCATTTCCTGCTAATGTGGGTCCTCCAGCCTCATGCAAAGTGCTTTCCCTAATCAAATATTTTCTTAGATCCCTTGGGTGAAGCATCACAAGTGTATGCTCATCATTTTCACTACTTCACTGGGTGCAGTTGCTACTACTTTGAACTGTTTCAACCACCAGGCACATCTTTTTTCAGTTTGCAGCTCAGGCTCTGCCCTGAGCCTCCTGATGATTCAGTGGCACCATGCTTTGTTTGGTCGAAAATGCTTCTCTCAAGGCGCTTGAGTGGCTTAGTTGGTTAAGTATCCAACTCTTGATTTCATCTCAGGTCAGATTTTGGCTCAGGTCATGATTTCAGGGTCAAGAGATCAAGCCCTGCATCCTGCTCCATGTTGAGGACGGAGCCTGCTTAAGATTCTGTCTCTTTCTTTCTCCTTCCTCCCTACCAACCCCTATACTATATCTTACCCTCAAAAAAGGGGAAAAAAAGCCTCTCTTTTCTTGGTATTGTGGGGCTCTGGAATACTTAGAAGTGAAGTATCTCTTTCATTAGGTTTTACTTACAGGTCCTTTCCCCATTTCTGGGTGAAGAAACGAGTTTAGAGAAATTGAGTAATGTGGCAGATGCTATATGAAAAATCAGTGGCAGAGCTGGGATTCAAACTCAGATCTGACTGCAAACCCTGTACTTCTAACCACAGAATTTTTAATAATTATGGATGTCATGTAGTATCATAAGACAGCACAGAAATGAGATCTGGGGATCAGATCCAGGGGCTTATTAAATCAACAAGACAGAAACAGAAATCCCTAAACTGAAGCCAAGCTTAGTCACTAATTTGGTGAAGTTTTCTTCAAAATAGGCAATGACATGTAGATACATCTCTGTATCAGCAACTTAATATATCAGATATATTAAGTAACTGAGATGCTTAAGAAAAAGTTCCCTAAAAATGTAAGCATGTTGAAACCGGTTCAAACAAATTAGATGTGTGTTTGACATTTAATATTGAAAACTCATTAGAAATATAATTAGTGGGCACCTGGGTGGCTCAGTGGGTTAAGCCGCTGCCTTCGGCTCAGGTCATGATCTCAGAGTCCTGGGATCGAGTCCCACATTGGGCTCTCTGCTCAGCAGAGAGCCTGCTTCCCTCTCTCTTTCTCTGCCTGCCTCTCCATCTACTTGTGATTTCTCTCTGTCAAATAAATAAATAAAATCTTTAAAAAAAAAAAAAAGAAATATAATTAGTTCACAGATTAGAGCATGAGACTGCAGACAGCTGAAGGAAAGATTAAAAGGACTACAATCCTCTATAGCTATTTAAATGAAAGTAGCATTATTATGATTTTTGTTTTGATAAATTATTTTAATATATTCATAAATATCCATAAAACTAGTCTTCATAGGAAACCTGAGGTAAGTAAATAATATATTTTAATTTCCAAATTATCACTGCATAGAATTATAGGAAAGAAAAGGAATATCTTAAATAATAAAAATTATTAAATTCTAGATTTAGGGAATAAGAAGAAGAAAAACTATACAACCTGTACTTTTCTATCTCTTTTTCTATCTGAGAACCACATAAGGGTTCTTCTTAACCATGAGGACCTAAAGGTAAAGAGAAATATTTGAAGAAAGCTAAAGTAGAATTAATGGCTTCTTGAAGTCCCTCCCACCCTGAACACTATTTTGCATGTTTCTCCTGACAGCCTAAGAGGAAATCATAACTTATCTCAACATATAGTTTCTCCTTCTATTCTTGATTATTTTCCTCTCTTTTTATTAAAATTCTTAGTTCCCCATCCTCTGGTATCTTTACCCTCTTCCTTTCTTCTGCTTTGTAATGTGGAAAGTAGCCTATATCTTAAGAAGATGAAAACTCTTGTCCTGACCTTGGCCAACCCTTTCTATATGTTACTTGATTCCTCTCTGGCTATTTATGACTCACTTTTCAAAGATTAGCCTGACTTTGCTTTTAAATTCTCTTTAGTTACTCAACCCAGTTTCGTGTGGCTTTCACTAAATTGTCTAAGGTCACTTAGTCAAACATATTTGACTTTTTTCTGTACTTATCTTTCTCAATCTCTCAGCTGCTTTTGAACCTATTAGCAAGTCCCTTCTTGAAATTTTCTCCACTTTGGGCTTTTGTGATTTCATGTTCCTCTTTTCTTTCATGGCCAGAATGACTTCTATTTCTCAGTATTGTTGACCTTCAACAAATGGTGGTTTTCCAAGGCTCAAATGTTTACTCTTTACTCTGTTTCAGAACAAGTACAGTAAGTACTGCACATCTGTCAGTTAACTAGAGTTTACCCACTAAACTGTGCATCCCTTCAGCATTTACCAACTTAAATCACAATCATGTTTAATACAAATGACTATGGTACCCTCTGTGTACCAATATGTATGTTGACAGATTTATAGGGTGAGATTGCTTTACAAATGTCAGGGAGCTTAATCAATGTTTGTGGATTGTATTTCCACTTTAAAATAATTCAGTTATTGAAAAGTATATATTTTCCAAACATATTCCAAATTTAGAATATTATAAATGGGAAATTTATCATTTTAATTATTTTTGTTCTAAAAATTTTCTGGGATGTTTCTGTTGGAGACTTACACCTGAACTTGAATGGCACCTTAAAACTTACAGTTCCAGGAATATCTTTGAAATTAATTTTTAAAAAATAGCCTCCCTAGTACATTTACAGCATAGACATAATAGAACTGCATATAGTGGCAGTAAAGATTTGTTCTAATAAGATCAGTACAATCTCCTAATTCCCCAACTAGTGAAAGTCAAATATCTTAAGGAAAGGGCACAGTAGAAACCAGCTGTGAACCTCAACAGAAAAAAACAAACAATTTGGGCGCCTGGGTGGCTCAGTGGGTTAAGCTGCTGCCTTCGGCTCAGGTCATGATCTCGGGGTCCTGGGATTGAGTCCCGCATCAGGCTCTCTGCTCAGCAGGGAGCCTGCTTCCCTCTCTCTCTCTCTCTGCCTGCCTCTCCATCTACTTATGATTTCTCTCTGTCAAATAAAAAAAAAAAAAACAAACAAAACAAAACAATTTTTTTCAAATGTCAAGTGTGCCTTTCTAAATAATCCAAAATATGTATAACTTTGAGTAAGAAAAGTACATAATGTTGATGCTGAGACTATATGGGCTGAGGTTATTGGGACAAATTTTACTGCAACATAAAGCACTACATTATAATAAGCAAAGTCTCTACCATAAATGAGAGCTGGAATGGAAGTGAATCTTCTGTAACTCAAGCAGAATTCAGATAACCCTGTCTTAGAAATGTGGTAGTAAAGAGCCCTCTGTTATTTAAAGAGGAGGTATGGAATAGACTCTTAAAAGATTGCTTCTAGCTGTTATAATCTATTACTATGGCCCAAGTCATCTAACCTTATCTATTAAATAAGAGGTCTGGGAATACGTGAAGGAGTAAACCAAGGAACCTGTCAGAGAAGGCCATCTGATCGAGTCAGGAACAGGGGCAAGGACGCCACACACCTGGAGACTCCAGACTGGGACTAGGACCCCACTTCAATGGCAGCTGCCAGTCTTGCTGGCCGAATAAAAGACTTTGGAAGTGCAAAAAAAAAAAAAGAAGAAGAAGAAGAAGAAAAAGATTTTAGAATCTCTAATACAGGAAAGCAATCATTAGTTGTTTCTTTTTGCTTTTTTTAAACTTCTGGAAAGGAGAAAAATTAGGCAGAAGGAAGCTAATAGGTAAAAATACAAGTCAGATAAAGGGGAAATTAGTAAACTCTTGAAAGCATCAAGAAGTTATTTATTCCTTCACAGAAAAAAAGAAAGTGGTTATTGCAAAAATGGACCAATATTTTAGATATCAGGGGTACTCACTGGCATACTGTAAATGACAAATATTTACCTGTAAATGACAGAAATAATAAAAGGAGGAGGGAGCACAAATGAAAAGTTGTAATATGGTTTACAATCAGCATTAGAGGATAAAACAAACTCTACAATAGGTTGTCAATGAATAACTTTTAAGTAGACCTTTCTCCTAGTCTTGTTCTAAATTGCATGTTTTCTTGAGAAATATTAAACAGAATTAGTAACAATGTTTAATTTATGCTATTATTTAAATTAAACAAGTAATTTAATTACAGATATCCCTACTGTATGCTTTAAGAAACAAATTGATGAGAAATGTTTGGTTAATAAAATTTTTGCATTCAGATCAATTTATATTTTCAATGAACTTCAAAAGGCATTTTGAACCTCTGTGCTAGGCCCTGGGGGGAAATCAGAGATAAAGAAAGAATAACTAGGGGCACCTGGGTGGCTCAGGGGATTAAGCCTCTGCCTTTGGCTCAGGTCATGATTTCAGGGTGCTGGGATGGAGCCCTGCATTGGGCTCCCAGCTCAGCAGGGAGTCTGCTTCCTCCTCTCTCTGCCTGCCTCTCTGCCTACTTGTGATCTCCATCTGCAAATAAATAAATAAAATCTTACAAAAAGAAAGAAAGAAAGAAAAACTCATAATCCTAGGTAAAGATAGTTTTATGGAGCTGCATTACTTTCTCTATTTTCTCAGTTTTTTATAATATTAAAAAATAAATAAATAAAACCAGCAAGAAAATAGTAAGGTAAAAACTAGCAGTACTATAAAAAGAAAAAAATCACATGCCATGAACTTTAAAAAGTGGCAGCCAAGAAAAGAAATAGATGATCCATCCCAATTCAGAGTAGCTCCTCATTTCTCCTCCATCTTCAATCCCATCCCTGTAAGTGATACAATACATCCTGGTTTTATCCACCTTCATTCTGGAGGGACCTCAATTCAGGGGCATCCAATAAAAGTTGTGGGGAAGAAAATAAAACCCTGAAGAATAGAAAGCTGTTATCCACTACTATAAAATCTCAGTATCTCAGTAGAAGCTTGAAAACCCATTAGAGATCATCATAATCGGGCTTCCATAGATAATGGGAAGAATAAGGGTATCCCTCTTATGGATAACATATATTACTAACTGGTGAGGAAAACCCTAAAGTGGGGAATTTAATAAGATTTTGAAGAAACAGCAGAGCCAAGACAAATGGAGTTCTCCCTCCCCCACTCTTCCCCAGCTAAATTCTTAAGTTATATAAAGTAGATTTAAAATTCCCAGTTCTCCATTGTAAACTGGCAAGAAGGAAAGTAAGTCAAATGAAAAATGGGAACTCTATCAAGAAGGATCATACATAGTTTATCATATTAAAAAAAGATACAGAATGGCAATTTTGTAAACATAATACAGAGAAAAAATGAACACTGCAATCACATTGCTAAATACAGTTGATGAGGTTAGTATGGAAAAACATATTATGCAAGGAACAGAAGATTCTTAATTTCCTCATCAACACTAATAATACAAAAATACTTCGTAACAATGTGAATATGGTCCCATAGCTAAAACTTGAGATAAGAAGAGAGAATAAAATAAAAGGGAAACTAGAGGCAAGCATACCACAACTACAGGACTGAAGAATACATTACCAACAGAAATGAAACATAATAAGCAAGCCAAAAGTGGAATTTCTAATAAAGAGGAAAATCTTGAGAGACTCTGGATTTATGCAAAGGGAAAAGACAGATGGAAACAATTCAAAAAAAAAGGATAGAGAGGACAAAGACAATCCAACTTAAGCACAATTGGTTTCACCCCCCCCAAAGAAAAGTGAAATAAGTTATACCAGCAAATTTTTAATTATAATAATGGAAGAAATGATTGATGGTTGAAAGGGCATTTGATGATCCAATAAAAGCTTGGGTAGTGTGACTAAGATAAAATAATATTAGTATTAAATTATTATAATTCAATAATAAATGATTTTTCTGATGGGCAGGCATATAAAGAAAATTATTCCTTCTCACAACACCACTAAATTACAGAATGTGGTAGGGGAAATATCTACATAGTTCTAAAGGAAAGTATAACTCAACATATTCATTTTAGCTAAATTATCTTTGTGTATTAAAATATAGATATTCTACAGAATGAATGGGTCAACCGGGAAATTAAAGAAGAATTGAAAAAAATCATGGAAACAAATGATAATGAAAATACAACGGTTCAAAATCTGTGGGATACAACAAAGGCAGTCCTGAGAGGAAAATATATAGCGGTACAAGCCTTTCTCAAGAAACAAGAAAGGTCTCAGGTATACAACCTAACCCTACACCTAAAGGAGCTGGAGAAAGAACAAGAAAGAAACCCTAAGCCCAGCAGGAGA
>NC_081559.1:76353018-76383937 GCF_022355385.1 Mustela nigripes
ACAGACCTGTACCCCTGGGGATAAAAATATATGTTTATAAAAAATAAAAAAAAATAAAAAAATACAAAATAAAATATAGATATTCTCACACATCAAGAATTCAGAAAGAGTTTCTCTTAGGTCTTTTGAAAAAAGCACTTAATAATGATAACCAACTAACTCTAAGAGAAATTAAAACAAAAAATATTCAGGATGAAGAAACAGTTATGTTTTCAAGCTATCTACACATTCTTACAATTAAAGTTAACCAACTGTGTTTTGGAAAAGAACGTAAATACTACAAATCCGAAATATAAGGTTAAGAACCAAAAAATTCAGGACTTAAGAAGTTTGGGGAAAGATAAAAGTTTTAATTTCTTCATTTTTGTAGTATAATCAATTGATAATAACTATACTTGAAATATTAGTTAAAATAATGATCTCTAGGGTTGCCTAGGTGGCTCAGTGGGTCAGACGGCCTCTGCCGTCAGCTCAGGTCATGATCTCAGGGTCCTGGGATCGAGCCGCACATCAGGCTCTCTGCTCAGTGGGGAGTCTGTTTCCCCCTCTCTCTCTGCCTGCCTCTGCTTACTTGTGATCTCTGTCTGTCAAATAAAAAAAAAATAATAATCATCTCTATTATCTTTTATTTTCATAATATTAGAGTGATCTTTAGAGTGCTATTATCTTTTTGCTGAAAAAAATTTATTTGTACTGTACCAACTTACCTCAGTATCTTTTCTTCCCATACATTGTAGAAATATTAGAGTATTTTTAGAACTAGAAAACTCTCAAACATATACTGATGACTTCCAAATCCGTGATTTGATCCCAAAATACTGCCTGATCTTCAGATGTCTATGTTTAAAAATTGTCTAGACATTTCATTTTACATGTCCCAGAGGCATATCAAACTTAGCATATCAGAAAGCAAATTTATCACTTCCTTGCACTTCCCTAAATCTGCCCCTTCTCACATATTCTTTGACATCCAACCAAACCCCAATTACTGCCAATTTTATCTTCTATATGTTTTTCAAATGTACCCCACATTTCCATTGCTACCACCACTTCTTAACTCCGGCCCTTATCATCTTCATTCTGCAATAATGGTGTCTGGTTCATACCAACTTTGATTTTATACTTTTCTTTTCCAACAGAATGAAAGTCTTAAAATATACATCTAACCAGGTCCAGATTGAACTGTACTCCCCTAGACCCTTACATACTTTTAAAAAATAACTGTTAAATAACAAATAACTGCACTGGACCATGATTTCTTTGGTTTGTGTCTTCTTGAGAGAAAGGAACTATATCAGATTTCACTCTGTATTCCACTACCTAGCCCAGTGTCTGGCAGCTAGTTGCTCAATAACTACTTGGAAAGGGAATGAAAAGGGACTATGCCCATATATATGTCTGTTAAATAACTCAGCAGTCTGACTGAGAATCTGGAGTCTTCATCACTACATCACTTTGCTTCTTATCCCCAGCATGGAGTAGGATACTTGATTCACAAAGTTTACTAAATGAATGAATGAAAAAATGGTTGTTATAAAACAAAGCTAGGTTTTAAAATCAAATGCCTAGGTAAAATATTTTCTCAATGTTTCATCAGCTTTTAATAAATGTTCAACTTATGTTTTGGAGAATAAACCTTTAACTAGTCATGCAAGTTCTTTAGTTATAAAAATAATTGCCATGAGGATTTATATATATATTTTTCTGTGTAGAATTTATTTCTTGGCATTTTTGCTGCCAACTCTAAATATCCTAGGGTGAAAAAAAAGAAGCTTAATTTGTTTCTGACCAATCCAGTAATGGCTTTACTATAAAGACCTATGTGTACTCATTCATTTCATTGTGTTTTAAACACATCTTATTTTGCTTCTTCATAAACAAGGAGTATGACTAAGTGGTGGAAGGGAAAACAGATTCTCCAAAACAAGTCCTTTCAAGGAAAAGAGTCAGAAGGCTGAAGCTGCAAATTCAGTGCAAATCGGATTTAAATTTATTTGGTAGGACAAGAGCCCCTTTCCCTCTTAAAGTCTGTAAGGCTAGACAGTTTCTCCTCCTAAGGATTCAGTGGGTCTGCTCAGATCTGGTTTCAAATCCTGAATTTACCATTTACTATTTGATTGGTCTCTTTTATTGCCTAAAAAATTGAGGGTAATGAAAATTACTCAGTAATGTTGAAAGGCTTAAATAGGATAACATATATTAAAGGACTTAGCACAGTCCTGACATAAAATAAGTACTCATTAAATAGCAGCTATTAGATTATTTTATTATTGTTGCTTACTGCTCATTTCCATTGCATATTTAAAATTCACATTTTATTTTATTATTTTAAAGATTTTATTTATTTTTGCAGAAGAGAGAGAGAGATTGTGAGCACGAGGGTTCAGGGAGGGTCAGAGGGAGAAGCAGACTCCTGGCTGAGCAGGGAGCCAGATGCTGGACTAGATCCCAAGACCCTGGGATCATGACCTGAGGTGAAATAAGACACTTAAATGACTGAGCCACCCAGGTGCCCTAAAATTCACAAACATTTTAAATATGAAATTATTACACAGGCAAACTAATACTTAGTTCTTCTTCTCAGTATAAATTTAATTTTTAGTAGATTTAATAATCTAACTACATGTTCATTTAGATGATTCCTAAGATAGCTCTATGAAGTCCACTATCAACATTTCATAGTTCTAAAATTATTGAGAACACATTATAATAATTATAACTTATACTTCCTGATAAAATATTTGACATAGAATCATAATATACATTATCAAAATATTGTTTTAAAAAGATTGCTGTGTGTGTATGTATATAAATATGTGTATATAAATATATATATACACACATATAATATTAAATGACCCATTCATGAACACTTATATAAGTTACATTTTCAAGGTAAACTCACTACAAGACTATTTTTTATCCTATCCCTCTATTATGCTAGTTAACTGTTTTAAAAAGAATAGTCTAATACATTGTTTTGAGAAACAACACAAAAAAGAAAGAAGTAACATACAGCAACACATAAATTTAAGAGACGTTTGTGGATTTGTAAAAACTCTATTAGAGACTAGATACCAGAATAAGTTGAAGCTTGAAAATAAAACACACATACAAAATAGCTTTTGGATCCTTTAGGAGCAAGGGGGAAAAAAGACATTTCCAACTGTTTTTGTTAAGATACTGTAATCTTAGCTTAAAAACAAGAGCAAATGAACAAAAAAAGGTCTTCAACTTTTATATCTTTCACTTCTTTCTACAAGGGGAATTTTCCTCCAAGTAAGAATGTGCTATGATATGAGCATTGTTAAAAGAATGTAAGTTTAGTAACAACAAGAACAACAAAATGAAAGTGCTGCTTGTTATTTTAACAGCCTCAGAAAAAAGTACATCACAAGGTAATAAAAGAATAGCAATCATGACCAAAGAGCTATTGCCGTCAACATTTAAATACACAAGTAAAGTAAAAGAGCTGGCGGAAGACTGTAGGGAGTCTTGATGTTTATATCTAAGAAAATAGTGGAGTTTAAAAACTGTGAACTATTAATCTGACCTTAATTTGAAGGAAAGTCTATTCCAGACTTTTTAAAATGTGGATTTCTAGACACAAGTATGTTCATTCAAAACAAATCATGTTCCCACAACTTTTATTTCTACTCTTCTAGCGGATTATACTATATTAATTGATCAAGGCAATGTTCAAAACATACATATATCAATAAGATATTTGGCAAATATCTCCTGATATTCATAAATATAGGATGGAAAATATTCCTGGATTATAATGCATTTAGACAATTCATAGTTTTTTAGGGAACCCTACCTAAAGATTAGTGGATATATATATATGGGTCTGGTAAATATCTTAGTGATTTGCCTCTTCTTAAGCCATTTTGTTCAATATTTTTTATTAGTGACTCTAAGTAAAGTCTTGCTAAAGCCCCCAAACTGGAAAGATTTATATAGGCATTGGATGGTAGAATGAAAGACAAAAGCATTCTTACAAAGTGTTTAGATGGGTTGAAAATTTCCAGGTTAAATATATCAGGGAAGAATGTAAGATTCTTTATTTAAAGTAAAGAAAGAAAGAAAAAACAAAGAAGAAAAAAAGTTTATGTGAATCAAATCTATAGACATAAAGAAATAATAGGCTTTATGAGCCTACTGTGTATGGCAGCTGATACAATATTTTGTGATATTAAGAGAACCATGATATAACCTCATTTAGAATAGTGCTCAATTCTGAAAATCAGCTTTAAGAGGACCATCTGTTGACAAGAGTAATGAAAATGTGAGCTAAAGCTCCTGGAAGGCAGATTTTAGCTCAGAACAGAAAACCATTTCCTAATGGTTAGCTTTTGTAAGAGAGTCTATAAAAATTTCTCAATTAACTCCCTTTTGCTAAAACTGTTTAAGTCGATATTAAAAAATAGTCTGTTAGGATTCACAGAAAGGTTTTTTACTTTGAGAAGGAATTTTTTTCCAGCTTTATTGAAATATAACTGACATATGACATTGTGTAAGTTTAAGGTATATAATATGATGGTTTGATACATGTACATCCTGCAAAATGTTACAATAAAGTAATCCATCACTTCACATAATTACTGTGTGTGTGAGATAAGAACATTTAATACCTGCTATACTAGAAATTTTGAAGTATATAATACAGTATTGTGAACTATAGTTACTGTGCTGGACATTATACTCCCAGCACTCTTTACTATTATAAGGAAGTTTGTACCCTTTGACCAACCTCTCCCCATCTTCTCCACCCGCGGTGCCTGACTACCACCATTCTACAGTTACCATATTTAGCTTGTTTTAGATTCTATATGTATTTTTTAGATTCTATATGTGTGATCATACAGTATTTGCTTTTCTCCTTCTGACTTATTTCTTATTTTAAATTTTAGTCAACGTACAGTGCAATATTGGTTTCTGGAGTAGAATTCAGTGGTCCATCACTTATATACAACACCCAGTGTTCATCACAACAAGTTCTGTCTTTAATACTCATTACCCATCTAGCCCATGCCCCATTCACCTCCTTCCATCAACAATGTTTGTTCTCTATCATGAGTCTCTTAAGGTTTCCCTCTCTCCTTTTTTCTTTTCCCCATCCCCATATGTTCATCTGTTTTCTTTCTTAAATTCCACATTTGAGTGAGATCATATATTTGCCTTTCGCTGTCTGACTTATCCCATTTAGCATAATAAACTCTAACTCCATCCATGTTATTGCAGATGGCAAGATTTCATTCTTTTTGATGGCTAATATTCCATTGTATATATACATCGCATCTTTTTTCATTCATCAGTCAACGGACGTTTGTCTGGCTGTTGTTGATAATGTTGCTATAAACATTAAGGTGCATGTATTCCTTCAAATCTATATTTCTGTATCCTTTGGGTAAATATCCAATAGTGCAATTGTTGGATCATAGGGTAGTTGTATTTTTAACTTTTTGAGGAACATCCATACTGTTAGCCAGAGTGGTTGACCGGTTTACAGTCCCACCAACGGTGCAAGACGGTCCCCCTTTCTCCACATCTACACCAACACCTCTTGTTTCTTGTGTTGTGAATTTTAGCCATTCTGACAGGTGTAAGGTGGTATCTCATCATGGTTTTGATTTGTATTTCCCTGATGATGAGTGACATTGAGCATCTTTTCATGTGTGTTAGCCATCTGGATGTTTTGAAAAATGTCCATTCATGTCTTCTGCCCATTTATTAACTGGATTATTTGGGTTTGGGGTGTTGAGTTTGGTAAGTTCTTTAGAGTTTAGATGCTAACCCTTTATCTGATACGTCATTTGAAAATATCTTCTCCTGGGGCGCCTGGGTGGCTCAGTGGGTTAAAGCTTCTGCCTTCAGCTCGGGTCATGGTCCCAGGGTCCTGGGATTGAGCCCCGCATCGGGCTCTCTGCTCCGCAGACAGCCTGCTTCCTCCTCTCTCTCTGCCTGCCTCTCTGCCTACTTGTGATCTCTGTCTGTCAAATAAATAAATACAATCTTTAAAAAAAAAAAAAAGGAAAAGAAAGAAAATATCTTCTCCCATGCCATAGGCTGACTTTTAGCTTTACTGATTGTTTACTTCATTGTATAGGACTTTGTTTTGATCTTCATGAAGTTCCAATTTCTGCTTTTGTTTCGTTGTCTCCTGCAATGTGTCTGGT
Organism: Mustela nigripes; assembly: GCF_022355385.1. Classification (NCBI taxonomy): domain Eukaryota; kingdom Metazoa; phylum Chordata; class Mammalia; order Carnivora; family Mustelidae; genus Mustela; species Mustela nigripes. The sequence goes on from NC_081559.1 coordinate 76,359,201, forward strand.
AAGAAGTTGCTATGGCCAAGGTCAAAGAGGATTCTGCTGTGTTCTACTCTAGGATTTTGATGGTTTTCAGTCTCTCGTTTAGGTCTTTCATCCATTTTGAATTTATTTTTGTGCATGGTATAAGAAAGTGGTCCAGTTTCATCCTTCTGCCTGTGGCTGTCCAGCTTTTCCAACACCATTGGTTGAATAGACTTTTTTCCATTAGATATTATTTCCTGTATTGTCAAAGATTACTTGACCATATAGCTGTGGGTCCAGTTCTGGGTTGCCTATTTTGTTGCATTGATCTATGAGCCTGTTTTTGTGCCAATACCATAATGTCTTGATGACTACAGCTTTGTAATATAGCCTGTAATCTGGAATTGTGATGCCTCCAGTTTTGTTTTTCTTTTCCAGAATTGCTTTGGCTATTCAGGGTCTTTCATGGTCCTGTACACATTTTAGGGATTATTCTAGTTCTGTGAAAAATGCTGGTGGTGTTTTGATAGGGATTTCATTAAATGTGTAGATTGTTTTGGGTAGTACTGACATTTCAACAATGTTTGTTCTTCCAATCCATGAGCATGGAAAGCTTTTTCACTTCTTTTTGTCCTCTTCACTTTTCCCCCTAAGTGTCCTACAATTTCCATAGTACATAATTTTTACCTCTAGTTAAGTTTATTCCTAGGTATCTTATTGTTTTTGGTGCAACTGCAAATGAGATTGATTCCTTGATTTCTTTTTCTGCTGCTTTGATACTGTGTACAGAAATACAACACCTTTCTGCACATTGATTTTATATCCTGCAACTTCGCTGAATTCATGAATTAGTTCTTCCAGTATTTTGGTGGAGTCTTTTGAGTTTTCTACATGAGAGTATCACATCGTCTGCAAATAGTCAAAGTTTGACTTCTTCCTTGCCGATCTGGATGCCTTTTATTTCTTTTTGTTGCCTGATTGCTGAGGATAAGACTTCCAGTACTATGTTCAATAGTAATGTTTAGATTAGACATCCGTGTCTTATTTCTGACCATAGGGGAAAGGCTCTCAGATCTTCACCATTAGTGATTATAGTAGTTGTGTATCTTTCATATATGGCCTCTATGATGTAGAAGTATGTTCCATCTATCCCTACTTTGTTGAGGATTTTTATAAAAAACAATGTACTACGCTTTTTCGGTTATCTATTGACAGGGTCCATGTGGTTCTTATACTTCTTTTATTAATGCAGTGTATCACATTGGGTTGACTTGTGAATTCTGAACCACCCCTGCAGCCCAGGAATAAATGCCACTTGATCATGGAAAATAATTCTTTTAATGTAGTGTTGATTTCAATTTGCTAGTATTTTAAGAATTTTTGCATCCATGTCCATCCAGGATATTGGCTTTTTACTCTCCTTTTAAGTGGGGTCTTGGTCTGGTTTTGGATCAAGGTAATGCCAGCTTCCTAAATGAGTTTGGAAGTTTCCCTCCATTTCAATTATTTTTTTGAGAAGAAGAAGTATTAACTCTTTTTAAAATGTCTGGTAGAATTCCAATGGGAAACCGTCTGGCCCAGGACCTTTCTTTTTGGGTGATTTTTTTTTTTTTAAAGATTTATTTACTTGAGAGTAGAAAGTGAAAGAAAGAAAGAGAGAGTGAGCATGAGCAGGGGGAGGGGCCGAGGGAAAGAGAGAAGCAGACTCCCTGCTGACATGGGAACTTAACTCAGGGCTTGATCTCAGAACCCTGGGATTATGACCTGAGCCAAAGGCAGACACTTAACCAACTGAGCCACCCAAGCACCCCTGTTAGTTTGGAGATTTTTTATTATTGATTCGATTTCTTTGGTGTTTTGGGGTCTGTTCAAATTTTCTATTTCTTCCTGTTTCAGTTTGGCAGTTTGTAAGTTTCTAGGAATGTGTCCGTTTCTTCCAGGTTGCCCATCTATTGGCATATAATTTTTCATAGCATTCTCAGAATTGTTTATATTCCTGTGGATTTGGTTGTTATCCTTCCTCCTTCATTAGTGACTTGATTTATTTGGGTACTTTCTCTTTTCTTTTTGATAAGTCTGGCTAGGGTTTTATCAGTTTTATTAATTCTTTTGAAGAACAAGCTATTAGTTTCATTAATCCTCTCTACTGTCTTTTTGTTTTCTATATTATTTATTTTGGCTCTAATATTTATTATTTCTTTTCTTCTGCTGGATTTAGGCTTTGAGATTTTTTTCTTGCTTCTTGAGATAGACCAGTATTATAATATACTTACTTCATAGGTCTACCTTTGCTATATCCCAAAGATTTGGGGCTGTCATATTTTCATTTCCATTTGTTTCCATGTATTTTTTTTTAATTTCTTAATTTCTTAGTTAATCTCTTCATTCTTTAAGGATGTTCTTTAACCTCTATGTATGTGAGGTCTTTCCCAATTTTTTCTTGTGGTTGACTTCAAATTTTATAATGTTGTGGTCTGAAAATACAAATGGTATGATCTCAATCTTTTTGTACTTGTTGAGGGCTGATTTGTGACCCAGTATGTGATCCATTTTGGAGAATGTTCCATGTGCACTCAAAAAGAATGTGTACTCTTCTGCTTTAGGATGAAATGTTCTTAATATATTGATTAAGTACATCTGGTCCAGTGTGTCATTCAAAGCCATTGTTTCCTTGTTGATTTTCTATTTAGATGATTTCTATTTAGATGTCCATTGCTATAAGTGAGGTGTTAAAGCACCCTACTGTTATTGTACTATTATCAATGAGTTTTTAATGTTTATTATTAATTGTTTTACATATTTCAGTGTTTCTAAGATTGGGGCATAAATATATACAATTGTTATATCTTTTTGATGGACGGACCCCTTAATTATGATATAAATGCTTTTCTTCATCTCTTGTTTCAGTCTTTGTCTTAAAGTCTAGCTTGTCTGATCTAAGTATGGCTACTCTGGCTTTCTTTTGATGTCCATTAGCATAATAGATGGCTCTCTACCCCTCATTTTCAATCTGCAGGTCTAAAATGAATCTCTTGCAGGCAGCATATAGATGAATCTTGTTTTTTTTAATCCATTCTGATACCTTTTGTCCTTTGATTAGAACATTCAGTCCATTTATATACAGAGTGATTATTGAAAGTGATGAATTTAGTGCCATTGTGTTACCTGTAGAATTGGTGTTTCTTATGATGTTCTCTGATCCTATCTAGTTTTTTGGTATTTTTTTCCCCCTCCACACAAAGAGTCCCCCTTAAAATTCCTTGCAGGGCTGGTTTCCTGCTCACAAACTTCTTTAGCTTTGGTTTGTCTAGGAAACTCTTTATCTCTCCTTCTACTCTGAAATGACAGCATTGCTGGATAAAGAATCCTTGACTGGGGATGTCTGGGTGGCTCAGTGGGTTAAAGCCTCTGCCTTTGGCTTGGGTCATGATCCTGGGGTCCTGGGATCGAGAACTGCGTCGCTTTGGGGTCTCTGCTTGGCGGAGAGCCTGCTTCCCCCTCTCTCTCTGCCTGCCTCTCTGCCTACTTGTGATCTCTGTCAAATAAATAAATAAATAAAATTAAAAAAAAAAAAAAAAGAATCCTTGACTGCATATTTTTCCCATTCAGCAAGTTAAGTATTTCCTGCCATTTTCTTCTGGCCTGTTAAGTTTCTATGGACAGATCTGTTGCAAGCCTCACCTGTCTTCCTTTTTAGGTTAAGGACTTTTTTCCTTGCTGCTTTTAGGGTTCTTTCCTTGAATCTGTTTAGTTTGTCAATTTGGCTATGATAATTGCCTTGGTGGTGGTCAGTTTTTGTTGAATTTATTGGGAGTTCTCTGTGCTTCAAGGATTTTGATGTCTGTGTTCTTCCCCAGATTAGGGAAGTTTTCAACTATAATTTGTTCAAATAAACTTTCTGCCTTTTTTCTCTCCTCATCTGGGAATCCTATGAAAAGAATGTTCTATCTTAGTAAGTCGCTGAGTCCCCTAGGTCTACCTTTGTGATCCATTATTATCCTTTCTCTCTTCTTTTCAGCTTCATAATATTCTATAATTTCATCTTCTGTATCACTGACTCACTCCTCTACTTCATCCATCCTCATTTTTATGGCCTTATGGCCTCCACTTGTGTTTGCATCTCAGTTATAGCATGTTTAATTTTGGCCTGACTAGATTTTAGTTCTTTTGTCTCTCAGCAAGGGACTCTCTAGTGTATTCTCTGCTTTTCATAGTCCAGCTAGTATCCTTATAATCATTGTTTTAAATCGTAGTTCAGACATCTTACTTATATGTGTATTGATTAACCCCTGGCCATGAGTTCTACTTCCCATTCTTTCTTTTGGGATGAATTTGTCCAGAAAAGAAGAAAGAGAAACAAAACAGAACAAAACAAAAAGCCAAAACCCAAAAAAACTAGATCTTGGGTGTGCTTTTATCTGCTTGCTTAAAGAATCTAGATTCCAAAGTACTATATATATGTACATATGTATATGTGTGTACACACACACACATATGTTTTCACATTTTTTTAATCCCTTCATCCATCCACATATACTTAGGTTGCTTCCAGGTCGTGACTATTAGGAATAATGCTGCAATGAACATGGGGGTGCAGACACCTCTTTGACATTGTAGTTTCATTTCTTTTAGATATATACCCAAGCAGTGGGATTGCTGGATCATATGGTGGTTCTATTTATAATGTGTTGAGGAAATACCACACCATTTTCCATAGTGACTGTTCTCAACTTACAATCCCATCAATAGTATACAAGGGTTCCTTTTGCTTTACATCCTCACCAGCACTGCTTATTTCTTCTCTTTTTGATAATCATTTTAATAGCTGTGAGGTAATAGCTCATTGTAGTTTTGATTTGCACTTCCTTCCTTAAAATTACATATGCAACTCCAAACATTGAGCCACCAGAGAAATCAAAGAAGGAATTAACTAGGAAAAGATGATGGCCAAATATTAGAAGAGTAAAAGAACACACAAATCAGCATTTTTAAAATTCAATATTCACAGAGTTATGTTTAGATGAGTGCAAAATGCATTTGGTCAACCACTTCATATTCAAATTTATGTGTGTGGAAGTAAATTTGATCCATCTGTTCCTGAATTATTTTCTCAAACCACCAACATTTTATTTTACAAGAACTGATTTCCAACAAGTCTTATGATATCCCCGACCTTCTGCCAAACTTACTCAAAAAGTCTGAAATATGGCTATTGTACTGAACCCTCTCAAATATGTTATTTTTTTTAATTAAGAGCAAAAAAACAGGCAACAAAGTATTTATCTACTACATCACCATTCATGCTGAATGCCATGAACAAAAAGGAAAAAGATCAACACAATATCTATTTTTATCATATATATGTCCAGATACAGTATAATACAAATTATCTAGACAGAAAGCCTTGTGTAAGCTGTTTACACATATGCCAGGAATTTAAAAGGGGAATGGATGACCCAGGACAAATTCATGTCCCCTCTGAAGAGTGACTTAAATCATATACATCATCAGTGAAGTTTCTCCATCTATCCCATGGCTGCTCCTCTGTGTTTAGGTTTATCTTTCCCAGTCTACCTCTTCACTTTGTTATTAGGGTTGTCACAGGGACCTACCACTTCTCCAATTCTCCACCCAATGGGCATTGTCATTCTTTCCCATAGCATCACTGACCACCTAGATGCTCATGACTCCCAGACCTGTATCTTTGCTCTGCTTTCACTTCTAAAAGTAACAATTTCTGAATTCTTCCTACATGGATCATCAATAAGTATCTCAAAATCAGCAATTCCATGAGTACTCAAATTATGAGCCAGAAATTGTTATAATATTTGGCTTCCTTATTCTCTCCTGTCATTCCCCTCCCTCACACAGTCATAAAGTCCAGTCTATTCTTTCTCTTAAACATCTCTCTAACCTTGTTCAAATCATTGTATTCTATCACAGCAATTACTGGAATACCTTCCCAGCTGAACTAACTATATATCCAAATGGACTTCTACAATCTCCACACTACTGTCAGAATGATCTTTCTACGAAGGAAATCTAATCATGCCTTTTTCTGCTTAAAACCCATCAGTGGTTTCTCATCACTTTAGAATAAAGTCCAAACTCCTTAATATTATTACAAAACCCCAAATCATCCAACTCCTTCCTATCTAAAAATCCAAATTATCTGATGTCTTCACCCTTTTCTCTCTGAACCTAACACTGGTGTTCTATAGTTCAATATTTGAGTTTTGTTCAATTTCTAAAAAATTATCATGCTCTCTAACACCTCAGGACATTTCCACAATTTGTTTCTTCTGATTAAAATCTCTTCTCTCTAGTCCCACTCCACCCAGTTTCCTTGTCCCACCAACTTTCTCTACCCTACCTACCTTTGCTGGCCATGTCATCTTGGATGTCTTCTCCTCCAAGAAGTCTTTCAGGCTCTCTCAAAGCTAAGTTTGATACCCTTGTAATGTGCTTCTACCACACTTTGTGCATCCTCTATGACAGCCTTTATTTATATCATTGTACTATGGTTGTTTCTTTGCCTGTCTCTTCCAATAGAGTTTAAATTCTCTAGAAGGGTTGGAGTCCATTTCCCAACAGGATGCCCTTCACCTAATATACATGCAATAAACAATTGTTAATATTGGATGCATTTTAGATCCCTGGTGACAACCTTGCTAAAAAACACAATCTGTCATATAACTTATAAACTGCACTTAAGTATGAGCTTTGATTTAATATTCCTTTTATATCACCATTCATAGGAAAAAATGTTTAAAGACATGAGAATAAATATAAAGCTATTTTTCCTCCTGATACACACACACACAAACACATACACGCACAGACACACACACAATTTTTTTCTGTTGTCCTATCTGAACTTGGTGCTAAATATATTGAAGTATATCTAATTACAGTACTTTTTCCTCTAATAGTTCTTCCATGTGCCTACTATAAATAGGCTTTTTATACCATGAAATCCTCAAATAAATTATATATGAGGAAAAAAAATTGAGAAATGGTGTGAAGGTTAAGATTTCCAGGACAGTAAAACACCAAGAGTTGAATACACAGATATTTAATTCTGTCAATCTTTAAAACTGAATGATTAAAGTATCTTTTCTTGAAAAATATTGCTCAGAATTTGAGGTAAATGTTTACAGATGGTCTACTGACAAAAGCCAACTTCTATGTTTTCCAAGACTTTTAAGACTTTTTTTTACAAAAAGTTATGTAAAGTAGAGTAGAATTCTAAAGATAGTTCGACTGGCCTTTCTTTCCATTACTAACAGAAACAAATTATCATTAGTGAGAGGATGCTCTCTCTTGATTAAGCTATGAAAATATTATCATGTTGTTATAGGTATCCACATGTACTTAATGTGTACGATGACACTTTGTAACTTTTAGGAATATATATATACAACTAAAAAAGGGACATTTGCCTTTTTTTATAGAACATTCTCATTAAAAGGAGATTGCTGTTTTACTTTATGTCATTTTACCATGGTCTACTCATAGTAGAATTAGATAAAATTATTTTGAAATTCACAGTGGTATGTCTACATAGTTGAAACCCAAAATAGTTTGGGAAAAAATTAAAGTGTTTTTCAATAGAAGATATCAAATAGCATGATTAAGAACTAAGCAGAATTAATGAGACATTGTCGATTTTGGCAGTTAGTATAAAAAAAGAGGAAATATTCTATTAAGTGAAAAGACTACTAAATATACTAAATATTCCAAATACTGCTAAGCAGCTAATTCTTTTCGAACTCCAGTGCTACTCAGACCCATCTTTAAAGTTCTTAAGTTGCCTCAAAATGTTCTGTCATTGCTGTTCAGAGTGCTTGGCCTCTGAATAATGTTTACATGTTCACCTCAATCATTTCTCCTCTTCTTACTTTTAAGGCACCTTATTATGGAAATCATCTGGGGTATCTGCTAAAAGTATCTCTGTGATATCCTATGTGACCAAATAATGAAAATTTTAGTGTTTGAAATTGGTTAAAAGCTGAATTATTCAAATCCTAACTATTTTTAAGTTTATTAGGCCAAAATAATAAGGAGCGCATTGTTGGGAAGATAATAAGTGTTTATTAAATAATGACTTGATTGATTGTCCACATTGCCTGAAACATCTGATAATTAATTTTAAATAAATCTAAAAAACTGATGTAAAAATAAAATATATAATTTATAATCAGTTCTTTAGGTAGTTCTATGAAAATGAGATAGAAATTTTTAAAAATTGGATTTACTAAAACAAGTGTGGATGATTAAACTGATGTCAATCCCCACCCCTTCCTGAAAAAAAAAATTAAGAAACATGCATTAAAGGAATCAATTTCTTTTCCTGGAGCAAATGTGTGAAATCTAACCTCCAAATAGGCAGAAAAATTTTACCAATGATTGAAAATCACAACTGATAAGATGATTTAACAGTTCTTTGGACCTCATGTAAGCTGGTTCTGTGGTAGGATAAAATGTTTTATAAGAGAAACTAAGTTTATAAAAATCAAGAATACTAATGAAAAACAGACTTCTGAGGTTTTAAATGATCTGATTTTTCTGTTCTTTTGCTGTGTTTGGAAATGGCAGCAGAAATGATGAAATATAAGCATAATAGTAGTTTAGAAGATTTCTAACCCCTCTCACAAGACAATTACTGGTCGAGAGTTCTTAATAAACCAACATGATCCATTTTGTGTTTTCCTTGCCATCTCCTTCACTATTTCCACATAGACTACTTTGTACCTGATTCTCACCTAAAATGAACAATTTTGTAGGGGGCTCTGAGACATAAAAACCTATATGGTAATGAGGTTGTGTCTCTACTTCTATCAATTAAAAGTGGAAAGCTAGAAATAATATTGAAAGAACAATACAGCTGTGTGAATCTTGGCACAACAGGATGAAACTATTTCTGTTTGCTTCTTTTCCCCATGTCCCTTTCCAGTGCATATAAATTCATTGCTCTGGTGGTTTTAATTTGGGCACCAGTTTTGACTAAATCTAAGAGCTCAAAGAAAAACACAGCTGAAACCACTGCCTAGTGGCTTAACTCACAGCCCCAAATGATAGGCCTCCAACAGAGCCCAGCAGGCTTTCAGCAAAAAGGCTGCTGACTAGAGCTCATTTTGAAAAGTAGAGAGTTTGATAATAAGTCAGGAAAAGAGGATTCACTATAGCTGTCTTAGATTTTGCACTGTTCTACTAAAAAGAAACAGTGAGTGTCCTCGTTCTCTACTCTATGTAAGAAATACATGATAGATTTCTCTGGCACTTTAGACCGACTGATTCTATGCTAATAGAATGCTAAAACCACAAGGTAATGACACATACAAAATGAAGACCTGAGTTGTGCATGGCAATTTTTTTCACTCGCAAATGATTTATCTTATTCAGTCCTGAAGACTCATGGGTCAGTGACTGTTTTTGAACTAGTGGACCTAAAGCCATCCATAGAATTTCTGTCTTTAACTCTGTCTTTCTCTGTAAGGCACAGGCACAAATGATCTCCTCAACAGTTGTGATCTAAGAGTCTTTGGAAAGAAAGATGTTCTACCTTCAAATATGTTAGATACCAAAATAGAGAATCTGCTAAAAGGTGATCATTTAGATTTCACTGCTGTTTTCAGATATTTGATGGTAAATTCCTTCTGAGACTGTCAAAGATAGCACCAATGTCCTTGTGATTAAATCTCTAGGGCACTTCAAAAAGAAAGCTATAAATGGCTTTCCTCCATTGCTACTCCTCTACAGAACAGAATTTTTTTCCCCACAAATTAGTGCTAGGAAAAATTTAAAAGAAAAGTTGATTGCAAATACACTAAAGATCTAGGACAGTACCCCAGTTTTCTGCCAAAGCAGGTAACACCACTTATTAGACAAGGAGTGTAACATGTAACTGTTAAGATATGCTGAGCAAGTCTTCAATTTTATTGCTCTACTCCCACACAATCACCAAAATCTCTGGATTCTCTCTCTGTTCTCCTGCAGTGGCCCTCTGCCCGTGGCCAAATAGGACTTGTCAGCCTTTCACTCTGAAATGTCTCTGATCTCTGTAGGTTGCTCTGCAGGTCTTGATGCATTCTGGAATTTATCTTGCTTTTCTAGTTCTAATAAATGGTATCACTGACATGCTGCGAACTAGTACATACTACCCCAAGCAAAACCTCAAAGTTTAATATTAAAGCAGGTATTTTTGTTGTTGTTGTTGTTCTGTTTATTTTCCTAGCTCTGTGATTATCCCTTATAATTTATATTGTCTCTTAGTAAACATCCTCTAACAGCCCAGACTCTCAATGGCTGTGTCCCTGGTCTTAATGTTTAGTTTTATGAAAGTTGGTTTTTACCACCTACTTATATGACCCTGCCAGCTTGTACTGTAATCTGAAACCCCAATTCTGGTCTTTAGGGCTGAATTGCCTCTCAGAACTCTATCTACTGACATTGTTCAAGTTTAGTCTTGAACAAAAACGCTGCCTCTACTACCCACTTCACACTCTGTAACCTTCTGCTTGTCCACATGTTAACTCATAATAGCACCCTCACTGCTTCTCTGATCAGTGACAGACTCTGGTAATAGGTCATGGATTGATCACACAGCCTTGCTTAATTATCTTATTCTAGGCCCTTGACAAAATAAATACAAATTTTACCTTATTTAATCATACCTGTTCACTTGCCATTCATAAATCAGTACCTGTATTTTTCTAATAAAGTGAAACATAAAACAAATGCAAAGCTCAGAGGTAATTTCAAAGAAAAATATTTTAATGTAGAAGGTTTTTTTCCACATCATTTATCAATTTGGGTATGCTTTGCATACATTTCCTAGAGTGTGAGTCCCAGAACACACCTGACTGCAGTTTCAACCAGATTGTATTATAGCAGTCAAATATTTTCCCTTGACTAACTTTAAAAAGGAGAGAATCAAAAACATTCTCTCTGAATGTTCAGAGAAGCTTCCCATAGAGAAGGAAGTACATTCTGACTTTAAACAAAAACAAAAACCACAGCTAAGCCTTTCATAATCCAGCAACACACATGGGTTGGATGTGAAAATAAGCTATCTTTATCTGAATACTTTGAATTTTACTGATGAACTTGATGGGAAAAGATGCAGCATTCACTTCAATACTATCTCAACAGGATAGAAAAAAAAAATGGGGGAAAAACATGTGCATGAATGAGACTTATTCTGCAATTTTCTGTACTCAATTTGTTATTAGTGTTCCTGAGAAATGGGAAAGAATAATTTAGAAGTTGGCCAGTGTGTAAAGTCTATGCAATTGTAGTCTTTACACTCTTGTTAATAGATTAGTAGAAGAGGTAAAAAATCAACTTTTTGGAACATTTACTATGGCAGCTGGAATACTGTGGTTTAACGAGGGAATTTTTCAGTACAGAACTACCCAGGGAAAAGTGGTAAGGTTCATAAGAGCTGGTCCTGGTTTTTCTTGGTAACTAAATATCATTACCACACGACCTGCAGTATTTCCATTGATGAACATCTTTAAAAATTAAAAAAAAAATTAGTTAAGACATTATTACTTTGTCTTCATGGCTTGTAAACTTATATGACCTCTGTTTTTCAGTTCAAACTTTGCTGTGAAGGCATATAAAATTCCTACAGATACATTAGATGAGTCTCACTGCCTCAGAAAACAAATAGAAAAAAATTTTTAATAAAAAATTTGACTAGCATATAGGAGTGAATGTTGACAAAAAAAATGACCTCTTCATATCTATTCCCACTCTTCAAATATATTCAAGCCATGCATTTTTGGATATAAGATGCATATAAAATAAGTCAGGTTTAGTGAAGACAGATGGTTAATATTTGTTTGTTTAAAGTTTTTTTTTATTTATTCATTTGACAAACAGAGATCACAATTAGGCAGAGAGGCAGGCAGAGAGAGAGGAAGGGAAGCAGGCTCCCCGACGAGCAGAGAGCCCGACTCAGGGCTCCATCCCGGGCCCCAAGATCATAACTCAAGCCAAAGGCAGAGGCCTTAACCCACTGAGCCACCCAGGTGTCCCTGGATGGTTAATATTTTATAAAACTTTAAAAACTGTGATAATACAATGCTTTATACTCTATTATATTTTTATTATATTTTTTAAAAATTATAAAGCATCAATTATAGATTGATGATTTTAATGATAAATTTGGTAGAAAAAGATTAAGTGACACTAACACAAATTTTAGCAAAATATATAAAAACTTTACTTCGTCTTCTTTTTATTTATTTGTGTTTTTTTTTTTTTGGTGCAGGGTAGTCCAGTAAAATAGTATGATCTCTCTTCCAGGATTTATTTTAAGGGATGGCTTTGAATAATTATAGTTTAATTATAATATGCTTATTATTTTATAATAAATAATTAATATAATTAATTAATTTATACAGGTGTCAATGACCTCTGCTCCTACAATCACTGCCTTTAGAAGGATCTGTCTATAAAAGCACTGTCTTAGATTGCTTAATATGGGGTAGAGGCAATATTTTTTTCAGTTATTAATAAAAGTTATGGAAAGTGCTATAAGTTAATGGATAGAACACTTAATTACACATATCACAAAACACCTAACTGATAGGAAATTAAGAATCTTGGATCAATATTTACCCAGGTTTTTGTTAATGTAACATAAGCATTCAATTTATCATAGAAATAAACCTACACAGCAGAAAACTTGGTGGTGTCATAGTGTGGTGACCAACTAGAATATGGGGGTTATACACAAAATTTTTCTAGATTTTAAAATTCTTTTCACTTGACTTTATAGCCATTTTCCTAAGTAGAGAAATATGTACTAGTTAGATCATCAAGTGACAATCTTAAGTATCCCTACAAGGAGATGATCCAATAGAAACCTCAATGTGGACGGCAAAGAGACATTTAAAAGATGCCATTCCAATGTTCATTCCTGAACCTTCCTTTGGTAAAGACAGTAGGGATGAGAGAATCTGATTTTTCTTAATCTATTATTCCAACAAAGTCACAGGCAACTAACAACTTAAAGCACAGTTTTTATGGCAACTGCGACAAAGAAGAAAACCTATGGAAAATGAATTTATCACATTGCAGTTAAATGATGGAGGGTACACACTGGATCAAGAGGGTGCCACTGACCACAAAAGAAATTCAAAACTGATATTTATAATAAAATTCTGCAGATGCTTTAGCTGGCCAGAGCTCTCGTTCCATGCCAAATTGGTGAGATAAAGTAAGAATCAGTGAAAACAAACCTACAGTCTTAGCCACAAAAAGAAAAGGATATTGGGAAATCTCAATTTCCTTCCTCCTGTTTGAGCAGGCATATTTGGCTCTAACTCTTCTGTTAATAGTTATGTTTAGACAATGCCAAAGGAATGCCTTGATAAATAAAATAATCTAGCTAGGGGTGTGTGTGTGTAAGAGTGAGACTTGGCATCACACACAATAGGATTGAATTTCACAAAACCACCATTATTGTGTGTGAATTCTATTGAACTGGACGATGACTGGCCCCACTACTTTCCTATGACACTCTCATATGAATAAAACAAATGTGAGATCATTGCAACAACACAGCAGAATTTGCTTCGCTGCTTCAACCTAAAATTTTGTAAACTGGTTAATATGAAATTATTACATTTTAGGATTAGTTATTTCTGCTTTTGTATTTTGGTGTGAAATAACTGAAATCACAAAATATGAAGTTTTCTTTTGTGCTAGTATTTTCAGTAAAATCAAATGATCATATAATCATATAACAAACACATATGATTCTAATTTGTTGTCAGGTGACTAAAATAGTCTAAATTTTTGTCAGCTAATTAGAACAAGCCTCAAATGAGTGAAGTGGGAAAAAACCATATGTTTGAATTCTAAACAAAATGTAATTTATGTTTCTTTTTTTGATACTCCTCCAAAATTCAGAGTAGAGGAAATATAAGCTATTTTGGAGTCATACGAAACAGACTTGTAATGTAAAACAAAATTCTGTGTTTTTTTAAAAAGGACTTTTACCTGGCTAACCTAATCTGTTCAAGACAAATATTAATAAGAAAAATGAACCAAGAAGAATAAAAACCTTTTTCATTGACTTATACAACAAATGAAGTCTACACAGTTGCCTTGGAAAGACACTGTTTTAGTGTGTGTTTTAGTCATACAGCAGGAAAGCACAAGGCTGAATGACTAGATACCATTTTGTCCTTAAAGCAATAGGTTCTGAGTCATGGGCTGAATTCTGAAAACTCCCAGGGAATAAACAAAATATTAAGAAACACCACTGGTCGGAGTGCCTGAGTGGTACATTAGGTTATGCCTCTGACTCTTGGTCTCAGCTCAGGTTGTGACCTCAGGGTCTGAGATGGAGCCCATCGTAATCTCCAGCTCAGGGTGGAGTTTTCTTGAGCTTCTCTCTCCCTCTACTTCTGTCCCTTCCCTCTGTATTCTCTAAAAGAAATAAACAGACTTAAAAAAAAAAAAAAAAAGAAAAAGAAAGAAAAAGAAAAGAAAAGGAAAGAAACACCACTGGCATTTAACAATCCAATGGATCATAATACATGCATTGTTGAAATGGATCATATTTGACATTTACTTAAAAGATGATAGCAAAAGATTCTGCATTGATAGAATTGCTCAACTTAGTATAGTCACAGCTATCTGATAATCACCCAGATACTTCCAGTGATTCTACCAAACAATTGTGATTGCTGTCCGCAGCCAATAATTTGTTTGCCTACCCCTATAAAGGGAGGGTAAATTTATTAGGAGGTTTCATAACTTCTAAAAATCTAGTACTCAAAACATTAAATTAGAATGAATAATCACTATTATTCATTCTAGCTGCTTATCTATCCATACCCATATCCATACACTATTCATTCTAGCTGCTTATCTATTTTTTATTTTTTAGATTTATTTAATTAATTTATTTGCTGTTTGTCTATTTTGGTCGTCTCTTGCTATATGAAACACCACTGTGACCTTACATAGAAATTTTACTACATATATGTGTTTCTATATATCCACATGATACACATAGTTTTTCATTATGAAAGTAACGCAGGTTCACTAGAATAAGAATCAGTGCAGATAGAGACACAGAACGAGTTACTGAATCATCGAGAGGTACCACAGTTACAATACTGACTATATCCTATGAATATACAGGCATTTCCCTATCGCCTCTCTCCAGATAGTTTATCTATACTTCATGAAATAAAAATTACATATGTATAGTTTTGAAATCCTTTCAATCTACACAGTATATGTTTTCATGTCAGTAAATGCAGATCTATATCACTGTCAGGCGGTTATTCTTTGATGAACTCATTCAGTTTTCGGACCACGGACTCAGTCTCTAGGCTTTGGCACTCACCTAAGAGGCAGGAAAGGGTAACTGGGCCAGTAAGTCAAGAGGCGGGGAGACCCACCCCTCCACACACACCATGGCGGCTAAAGTGGGGGAGGCAGCGGGAGGCAGGCTCTGGAGCCGGCGCACCCACACAAGTCAGCAGCGGCGGTGCTTTTCCCCAGTACCCCACTCTCTTCACCCTTACCCGCCGTGCCCACGCCCATTTTGGCTCCAGGAGATGGACAGGACAAGTTTGAAACTGAAGTAATCACAACGGATAGCTCGCTTCCGGGTGGCCTCCCCACACACGCGCGGACAATTTTGAACGGGAGGCATTCTTCCTGATTCAGTATAGAGATCGGCGGCAAAAGAGCTTAGTGGAAAAACTGGCATTTTCACCTTCTGGTGGATCTGCGCGAAGGACAAGGTCTGCTTACCTTGGAAAAGCGCGGGCTCTTCTCTGTGGCCCTGCAGGCGTCGAGAGCGCCGCGTGCGCCGCGTCAGCTGACGGTAGAGGCCGGCACACCGCGGCAGGCTTGTTGCCCGCGTGCTCCCACACTCCAGGCTCACTGGGGAAGACGCAAACACCTGTCCATCCGAGCGGGAGGCCCTCCATAGGCGACCCGACCCAGAACCAATTCTCCCCGAAGGGATTCCTGAAGCCGCTCACCGGAACACAGTGGGTCTCCACCGTTTCTGTGCCACAGAAAACACAGCGAAGATGGAGGGTGAAGCCCTTCATTCCTCACAAACTACTAACCACACCCCAGACCCCACCGGGCGGGCTGGGGTGCGTCGGAGCATGCGCAGCTGGTGCAATGCGCCAGGAAGTACCTCCCGGGAACCCATTGGGCCTGGGCCTGTGAGGAGGCTGAGGAAGCGAACAGATCGGTATTAATAGTCCATTGCCAGAGGTTGCAGGCTGGAAAACGACTTGTCCAACGTCAGCCCGGGCCCTGCCGGTTCCCCGAGCTCACACAGGTCAGCGGCTCAGCATGGGAGTGTCAGCCAGGCTCTACGTCCGTATGCTCAACAGGCATCACTGCGTGTCCCCCACCCCCCCAGTAACACCCCCCCCCTTCCCCAAACACACACTCACACAGCTACGGAGACACGGACCTGGAGAGGTTCATGTGCGTCCCTGCCTGGGCCGACCCTGGACAGGTTCGAAGCACGGTGGAAATCATCCCGAAGAAATTCAGTTTAATGGCTGGAATGTGTGGGTGGTGGCGCTGGAGCGAACCAAGGCGCCGCTCTGGTCCATGCTCATGCTGAACCTGGAGTGCAGACACATCTTCCAGGTTGTAGGGAGGCAGGTACTGCCGACCCGTTCCAGAAAGCTGCCCCCAGACCTGTGCATACTCCCGTGCAATGCGAAGCTAGAAGACGGCCAGAGAGTTGTTTCTGAAATGTTCTGCGGGAAGCCTGCAGTGGCCGCTCCAGGGGATTTGACTGACCTGCTGACTCTCAAGCCCTCCGGCTGCATTGTGGAGCGAAGACACACCTGTGCAGGACATCTGGGTTCTTCTGGTTGGAGGCCCTCCAAGATCCCACCCAGATAAGAGCTGTAGACAAGAGCCCATGTTGAGGCATGTTTCTTTGGATGTGAATTTATTGCCAAAATTCCTACGCGGTGCAAAGTCTAGGACTTTTTTCTTAAACTTGACCAAATTTATTGCCACTGAGCACAGCTCAATATCCTGCCTTCAGTATTAAATATGCCACTCAGTGGAATAAAATGTTTACCTTCCCACTGAAGCGAACATTAGGATAAAGTGCAAGAAGGTTAAACGCAGCCTTCTGTAGGAAAACCAGGTTAGTGTTCCGACTTCTCTCCTATGTTCCCTGAGATTAGCAGCTACCATTGTGACAGCCAGCACCAGACTGCCTCCTCACAGGGACTGGAGGGCCAGTCAGCCCTGCCCAGCGTAGGGCAGGGTTTCTTACAGTTGCTGGCTGGAGTAACGGCAAAGCCTGTGAACATTTTAAAAGGTAGCAGACTAAGTTTCTACATGTCTGGATGTTTCAGGAGAGTTGAAGTCAGATGGCTTTGGCAATATAAGATAACTTTGTGGTTTGCAAGTTTGAACGATCACCCCCTTCCCCTGTCAGGGGTCCCAAATGGAAATCCACATTGACCACTTCCAGGAGTTGCGATGCTGCAGTAGTCCTTGGGACCTGGCAGTCAGGGATTGCACAACATCTGGCTGCAGTTTGGTTGGAGAAGAGAGTCTCCAAGTCCTATTTCTTTCCTTTTTTAAGTAGGCTCCATGCCCAGGGTGAAGCCCAACTTGGGGCTTGAGCTCATGACCCTGAGATCAAGACCTGAGCTGAGATCAAGAGTGGGACAATTAACTGACTGAGCCACACAGGTTCCCCTTCAAGTCCTATTTTTTGAAATGTAGAGAAATCCAGCCTCTGCAGTACAGATAAGAGAGAGAGAGAGATGTTTTAAGGAAGTCAACTAAACATTTAAATGTTAAAAAAAAATGTCAAAAATAAAAAATTTAAAAAAAATATCAAGATCCATGTAGAGTATGAAAGAAACTCAGCCTAGAGGTCCTCCACCCATCGAAGGGCAATACATGAGTACCTCTTACTCCTCTCTCCTCCTCCTCACATTTCCTTTTTATAGAGATAGCCTACACATTTCCCTAGGTTTGTTATAAGAAATATTTCTGACAAAGTAACATTCTTTTCAGGGGCATATGGAAAAGAGGGTGCTGCCACTGTCAGAGTCAGAGTGATAGGACAGAATGGAAAAGGAGCTTTGTTTAGCTTAGTGCCCAGCTTGGGAAAATTTGACAAGCTACAGTGAGCAGACTGGCAGCAAAATTCACAAAGGAGGTTGTTTATGCCTTAAAACTGTGAGGTTGATGACACCAACAGTTGATTCAAGAGCCATTTCCCTGATTTCCTTTCTGGATTACTGGAAGGAGGGCAATTTGGAATTTCAAGAGATATGCCTTTTTTTTTTAATGCTTTTTTAAAAAACTTAAGGAAAAGATTATCTCAAAAGAAAACCATCTTCTTCTGCCCCCTTTCCCTAAGCCACAGAGATTAAACAAACATAAGGCAGGGCACCTGGGTAGCCAAGCATCTGCCTTTGACTCAGGTCATGATCCTGTGGTCCTGGGATCAAGCCACACACAGGGCTCCTTGCTTAGCGGGAAGTCTGCTTCTCCCTCTCCCTCTGCCTGCCACTCCCACTGTTTGTGCTCTCTGCCTCTCTGTCAAATAAATAAAGTCTTTAAAAAAAGGAGATTATTTAATTATTTTTATCAAATTGCCAAAAATGTTAATATGCATATTATAAAGAAGAAATCATCTTTCTAATGAAATATTTCTACTTCTTTTGCAGAAATAGATGACAAGAAGGTGACCAACACCCAAGCCGAAGTAAGTTTTCTTATATTTTGTATAAATAGGTATTCAAATCAATTAGAAACATAATTAGGTAGGCTTAATGTTTTATAAAATACATCAGTACAACTGATATAAAAACTACTTTGCTTTTCCTGACTGAAGAAACAGTAAAATGAGGTTATTAATTCTCTGCCTCTGTGCTACTTTTGTTCTCGACCTATGAAATGCCAACCCCTGAAAAACCTTGTAAAATAAACCTTTGCTTTACGTGACAAGATAATAGTATTGATATTTTTAATTTAGTGACTAGTTGTTTATGACCAACTACAGGCTAGGGCCTGCCAATGTTGGAGTCCTAGAGCAAGAAAATGGGGGAGCAGGCCCTCTGAAAGTGTCTTCTGGTATGTGAAGCCAAGAGAAGACCTTGAGGCTAGAGGTTAACATACACATGGGGGAGTTCAGATGGAAAATAGGAACCAGGGGAAGCTTGCGGAGCTGATAATATAAAATATATTAGATAAAAGGAAGTGAGTAAATTATGCTCAAAAATAGAACAACTATTGACCAGTCTGCAGACGTATGAGTCAATTCTGTGGCTGTATTAGTTAGGCATAGAGCAATACCCGGAGGAAAATGTAGAAAGAACAAAATACCGAATAGTATCTCTTGAGATTTTCTAAAAATTTAATGAGATTGTGTATGTGAAAATGCCTTGACAACTGAACTCTTACATACATATAAAGCAGTTTTTATTGCTTGATAAGTTTTACTACGTGGTACTAAACAAACTTTTCTGTAGGATTAATTTTCTACTTGATCTTTGAGTGTGTATATAGAAATAAACATGTGAGAAATCCAAAAAGTTATTACTTTTTGAAATCAACCAGATGAGACTGAATACAGTAAAGGGATGTTCCACACGTTGAACATTAACATAGTGTCACTCTGTCTATACCTGTGCATAATGAACTGGTGGTACTGAAACATTCTGTCTTGGAGAAATTTGCTTGTACTATTTGTTTGGCTGATATAGATTAAACAACTATTGGTTGATTTTTTTTTTTTTTTTTTTTTTTTACTTTTTAATGTATTGTTTTTGCATTAAGCAAGTGTATCTGGATGATACTTTCAAGGGCAAATAACCTTTAGTGTGTATAAGGGAAGATAACTTAAATTCTATGTACTGTCAATGAAGCAGTTTCTAGTTTTTCCTAGAATAATTCCCAAAAAAGTCTTGTAAATATTTATTCCTGACCTTTTTAAAGCAAAAATGATCCAGACATGAAAGCTCATTGATTAAGACCACTGCCTTTACACATTGAAATATAAATCAATACACTATGAAAAAGGAAACTTTGACATAATCTGATTGGGATGTAGACCACATATATGTATTTTATCATAATAAATACTATTATTTTTATATTCATATATATATGATTAGTTTGTGGTTTTAACCATGACATGTGTTTTTTGTTCCAATTTTTGTAATTTTATTCTCTCATCAATCATTCAGCCCTGATCTAGTGTATGTAGGTGAGAGTATTACACACCAGTTTTGTTAGGAAAAGACTTATTTATCTGTTGAAAATAGAAGAGAATATTATCTCAACATTGTAATTCCAAGTAAATGTAGATGTTAACTTGAACGTATCAATTCCAGAAGTTTATAATTGATATTACATACCAAAGCTCTCATTATCTAACCAGAACCACTCAAAACTCCTATGAGCAGGTATAGCTATCCCATGGACATAGCTTTTGGAGTATACATTGTTCTGGAGTTGTGTGTGTTTTTTTTTTTTTTTTTTTCTCAAAAGAGATTGGTGTCTCTTTTTTTCTTTCTTTTAAAAATAAATGAATAATACTAGGTGACAAAAAAGAGTAATTTTAAGACTGCGATGAAGATTTTTATGATAAAATCACTTTATATATCTCTTAAAACTGTGCTGTCAGCGAACATGTCTGTAATTTCTCATTGGTTTGAGTTATATATCATAATAGGGGGAATCAGAAAGCTATTTGAAATATGGCACAGTGTTTATTTCCCTCACAGGGCTAATTTTTATTCAAATAATTCTTTTCCTCTTTGCTCTTTGTCCACAGTCACAAAATGCATCCCCAAAGCAAAGGAAGCAGAGCGTGTACACACCACCAGCCATGAAAGGTACTGTTCAGGTACTGTTTCGGGTTGCTGTGAGTGTTAAATTCATGGCTGGCAGTCTGCCTGTTTTCTTGACCAAGTGCTTGATTATAAGCTGGATCTAGTCTAAGCTCTACAACTTAATAATGAGACTTTTGATAAGATATTTTATCCACTTATAACTTAAGTTTCATCAAGAGTAAAATGGGTAGCTAAAGAAGGAATAAGTAGAGATGTCTCAGAATTTCAGTCTGGAAATTTTCATTTTCCAAGATAATGACAAAGATTTTTCTTTTACTCTTCCTCACATATTTTCTTGAAGGGGTCTTTGCAGAATCCCTAATTACTCTTGTCCATGGTGCCAGACCATTACTATTTTTTTTCTTAGTGAAGTAGAATAACTTGAATTGGGGGCAAATTTAATGTAAAGTGTTGCCTCCTTGCCTTGTGTCAAGTGTAGCTCTAAGAAACCCAATCAGCCAGCTACTTAGCTGTTTATATAACAGCTATTCAAATAACAACTAAAACTGCCAGCTCAGATCTTGGCACTTTCCCAGATTTCTCCCCCAAAACTAGAACTGCTAAAAGAATATCTAAGTATGTTAGAACTTTGACTGACACCAGATCCAGGAAAAGCCTCTTTTCTTTCTCACACAAAAATGTTCCTGACATGAGGCAGAGTGTGCTCGGTCCAGCAGCTCCTGTTCCAGTCTGTCGCTTGGGCTGTTGGCCCGGTGGCTCATCAAGCTCAGTTTCAACCACAAGAGAGGCCAGATGAGCAGTTTCCTCTGGAGTCTGGAGAGATGTCTACATCGGGAGTGAAATTTTCCACTCTGTGTTCTCTCTAGATGTGAGGCTTTTTCCAGGGAGGTAGAATATAAATGGACACATTAATAACTGCTTTCGGTAAACTTCCTTCCTGTGTAGCTATAAAATACCATGTTTGTTTGTTTGTAAGACTGCAGTAAATAATACGGTTATCAGTATTGCACTTTGTTCTAGGGTAATTATTGAGAGTATCAGGCTTCCCTCTCCAAAGATAAATATCATTATTTGAAGATATATTTCCTATTGCAAGCCATCTTGTATTTTTAAGACACAACAGTTTTGGCATGAATGGGAAAGAGTAAAAGATATATGTTCACTATTTAATGATTTCCTCTGTTCTATTTTAGGATGGCTTAACTAAATAAAGTAATACTGTTCTCCTGTCCTCAGAGGATAATAATATTATTTTTAAAGGAAATTCTTAAAATGAAAGCCCCAAGGGCTTTCATTATATTTAGCTCTCAAATATCATAAGAATGTGGGATCCTAACATTTAGGGAAGTTAGTCATATTGCATATTTTAACATGTGACTTTACTTTACTACTGTCTGTCCCTCCAAGATGGCCATTCAGTGACAGTCATTTTGGTCATGAGTTAAAGGCTTGGGAAAGCACAGTAATTCTTTCAAGAGGCTACCAGGGTGTTATTACAAGCCACTTAGGCCCTCATTTATAACTAGTAAATACCTGGATAAATCTCCTGCTTCTGATATATTAAAAAAAAAAAAAAAAGGTGGGAAGAGAAAGAAAAAGCCAAATCCACATGTTTTATTCAGTCTACCTGTCCCCAAGAGCTAGAAATGAATATTTCAAGACAAAATTAAGCTATGGTAACATATGGTGCATTGTGAGCACATTAAGAAGCTTCAATCATAAGAAAGATGAATTAGCATAGGAAATGTTATTGAGATGCTAAATACAATAATACAATTGCTCTGAAATGTGTAATTCTTCAAATTGCAGTGGAACATCATTATACATTATTGAGTATAAAAAAAAAAAGTTTGCTGGGAGAGCAAAGCCTCAGCAGTAGTGATTAACTAGTTCTAAAAAAATTACTCTGACAAAAAGGCCAACTAGGACTTCATGAAAGACCTAGCAAATAACTGGTTAGTAGAACAAAGCAAAATACAACAAAACAAACAAAACAAAAACAAACTGGCCAAATTCCTTCCTTCTCCCTTCGTTTGCTCAATTGTGAGGAATTACCAGGTACAGAGACCAAAGTGGCAGGAAGGGAGAGATGCTACATACCACCTATTTCTATTTCAATTAATGCATGGACAGATTAGTCTCCTATCTCCTAAGTGCATTTAATTTTTCTCTTTCAGTAACAGTGGTACTTATGTCTCCACCAGGTTTCAGGAAACAGAGACATGTCCAGATCTAATTATCCAAATGCTTCTGTTTTTCTAGTTTTAATTTTTCCCATTCCCCTTCCCTCTCATCAAAGAGGAAAATATGATTTGGTAAATTAATTACCATCCAGAATGGTGGATCATTTGGGCTGAGGTCTTAAGAGATCATCTCAAGGACCACGGGAATCATTGGGTGGTTGCCTTTTAGGGCCTGGTACTTGGATCAATTAGTTTGTGGCCAAGGTGGCAGCACCATCTGATACAAATATGGCAATGTAAAAAGAAGAATCTTTATATGGCTCTCTTCCTTCAGAGGTGTTTCATGGTTTGTCCAGCACATTTATTCTTAGAATGTAATAACAGATTTAGTACTTGGTCTGGCTGTCTTTCTATTCATAACATTATAGGTATTCAGTGTGTTCAAGGAGCTTAAATGTTAACTAGTCAAGTGATGACTGAATTTTTTCCACTGCATCTAAACTCAGGGTATTACTCTGGCTATGTCCTCTTGAGGATTCCAGTATTAGGCCTAAGGTAGAGACAGATAATCAAAAGTTCCAAGTGATTCTGCTGCAGCAAGTCCAAAGATTGACCAGACTCAAATATCCAATCACCTACCTAACATGTCTCATGGAGATCAAAGAGATAATGAGATCAAAATTAATATGTTCACGACTGACTTTTGAATCTTCTCAGCATCAAATCAGTTTGTCTTGCACTGTTTCCCTTCTCAGCAAGTGGAATATCCATCTGCTTAGCTGAATATTGCTGAGTTCTGAGAGCTTCCAGGGGTCCTCCCTCTCCTTCACTCTCTTCAATAGTAGAAAACTAGCTCTTATAGGTTTCCCCCATTGGTATCTCTTATCTCTCCCATCCTCTCTCTTCTCCCATCTTCTGTCTTCTCTTATCTCTGATATCACAAGCATATTTCAAATCACAATCATCTCTTTGCCAGGATATACAGGCATGTTCTAAATCACTGCAATAAAGCAAATCAAATGAATTTTTGTATTCTCCAGTGCATATAAAAGCTATGCTTACACTATAGTGTAGTCTATTAAGTGCACAATAGAATTATGTCTAAACAAATAATATATAGGCCTTCATTTGAAAATGCTTTATTGCTAAAAATTACTAACCATTGTCTCAGTTTTCAGCAAGCCATAGTCTTTTTCTGGTGGAGGATCTTACCTCCATATTGATGGCTGCTAACTGATCAGGGTGGTGGTTGCCAAAGGCTGGGGTGGCTGTGACAATTTTTTTTTTTTTAAGATTTTTATTTATTTATTTTAGAGAGAGAGCATGCAAGTGAGTATGAGCAGGGAGACTGAGAGGAAGACAGAGGGAGAGGGAGAGAGAACATTTTTAACAGGTTCCCTCCTGAGGATGGAGCCCATCTCAGGGGCTTGATCTCACAACCCCGAGTTCATGACCTGAGCCAAAATCAAGAGTCAGCCAGCTGAGCTACCTAGGCTCCCTTGTGGCAACTTCTTTTTTTTTTTTTTTTTTAATTTTTTTTAAAAGATTTTATTTATTTATTTGACAGATAAAGATCACAAGTAGGCAGAGAGAGAGGGAGACGGCAGGCTTCCTGCTGAGCAGAGAGCCCAATGTGGCGCTCTATTCCAGGACCCTGGGATCAGACCTGAGCCAAAGGTAGAGGCTTTTTTTTTTTTAATATTTTATTTATTTATTTGACAGACAGAGATCACAAGTAGGCAGAGAGGCGGGA